>NC_133622.1:173043319-173100819 GCF_048593235.1 Sminthopsis crassicaudata
CTGTGAGTATTTCCCAAGGTTCTGTCCTTGGTCTTCCTTCTCTACACCTTTCTCTTGATGACTTCATCAACTTCCATGGATTTAATTATCATCTCTCTATATACAGAAAACGCACAGATCCATAAAACCAACCATATTCTTTCCTCTAAGCCTCCATCACCAACTACTAACTGGGTATTTCTAACTGGATGTCCCCATAAGTATCTCAAACTTAATATGTATCCAACACTCTCCACCCCCCCATCAAACTTTCCTGTTTCTGGCATCTAGGTGTCCATTGGTCAGGAAGACTGAAGTTCAAATATTACCTCAGATATTTACTGGCTGTGTGACCCTCGGCAAGACATTTAACTTCTTGCCTCAATTCTCTCAATGGGGATAGTAACAGTATCTACCTCCCAAGGTTATTGTGAAAATCAAATGAGATAATATTTGCCAAGTGCTTGACACAATGTTTGGCCCACAGTAGGTGCTATATAACTGCTTATTCCTTCCCTTCCTCCTGTTGAAGGCACCTGTAGTATTCTAGTCTCAGGTTCACAACCTTTTATTAGCCTTGACTACTAATTCTTTCATCCCAATTATCTATTCAGTTGCCAAATTTGGCCATTTTCTATCTCCACACTTCTCCCATATCAACCCCTTCTCTTCACTCAGATAACCATTAGACTCTGGTACTGATCAAGCAGATCTGATCACATCATTCATTCTCCTATTCATGGACTCCTTATTGCCCCTAGGATCAGACATAAAAAGTCTTCTTTTCCAAGTCTTTCATAACCTAGTCTGTCTTTCTAACCACACTGTCCATGAATTACTCTTCTTTCTGACACACTACAGCCCAGCCAAATTACCTGGCTCTCTGTTTCTCATAAATGAAATTCCATCTCTGTGCCTTGACTCAAACTACCCTTCACATCTGGAATGAACTCCAGTCTCAACTGTGCCTCATAAAATCCCTCTCTTCCTTCAAAACAAAGTTCCAGAGTCAATACAATGCCTTGGGTTAGGTTTGACTCAGGCCAGTCAGGTGGTTCAGGAAGATTTGGGATAAGAATGAAACAACATATGCACATTCCCCAATACCACCACCTTCTAAATGAAGCTTCCCTGACCCCCTCAATTGCTCCTGCTCTCCCTCTGTTTATACTTATATAGGTGTAGGTTGTCTTCTTCAATAGCACATTCCTTGAGAATAAAGATGATTTCATTCTTTGCATTTCTATCCATGGCATCCAGAACAGTTCCTATAAGACAGCTTATAAACCCTTGTTGGTTGATTAATGGAATAAAGACCACCCATCATTTCTGACTGCCTTTGCTCAAAGAGAGAGAGAACCTTTTTTAAATCACTTAAAAAGCACTTCATTCATTGCCCTCATTCTACAAAAAAAAGAGTCTTAAAGAGGTTAAGTGACTTAAAATTATTTACCATATATTTGAACAAATGTAGGGATAAAATTCAAGACTTAAGGCTCTTGGATCCATGTTCTTTCCATCCTCCTTCTCTTACCTCACCTCACCCTGTCCCCATAGAATAACAGTACAGGATTTTGTCTTTCAACTTGATGGATAACTGATAGATATTGTGCCTTCCCATCTAAATGAGGTATTTGTAAAGAGCTTAGTGCAATGCCCAGAATAGAGTAAGTGCTTAATAAATGCTTCTTTCCTCCCTCCCTTTCTTTACTTTCTTTTATCTTTCTTTCCTTCCCTGTCTTCCTTCTTTCCTTTCTTTTTTGCTTCCTCTCTTCCTCCCTCCTCCCCTCCTTTCTTTTTTTCTTCTTTGCAAGAAACCATGGCGTTAAGGGTAGAAATAAAAGTGTCTGTTTCTTGGTTTTCCAGAAATGCCCTTCATGTGATTCCTTTAAGAAGAAACCACCCCTAGAATTCCTTGGCAACCTGAGATCATTTCTGCAAAAGGTATCCTTGTTTCTTGTATCACTTCCATTTACACATGGGGACTGGGTTCTTCATGCTGGGGTCACTGATGTTGTGTTGTCTTCACAGATGATTTATGAACAGCATCACCGTCCCCGGTGATGTCCCCATCATCATCATTGCCATGGCCAGTGTACCTAATACATGAAGATGCCAGAAGCCCTAAGAAAAAGTTGGACACTATATTGACGTACTCTAAGTTCTTAATATTTTAAAAGAGGAAATACAATGTAACAGTGATGGGGGGAAATGAGTTCAGATAAGAGTTTTCCAAAATTACTATCAGATACAAACTTTCCATTCTTTTTTCTATCCTAGATTTGGTGACTTGAGGATATGGCCAGCTCAGTTCATTACCCCTCATTACCGAGGGGATAGACGGAGAGGCCACAACTGATATTCACTTTTTACTATGTTACTCTGCTGGAGTACTGTCACTAGGAGATAGGGAAGGGCAAGAATCACTTTGGATCTGCCTCTCTCTTTCTTCTTTGGTAACCCTGATACACAGGAGCTAGGAAAAAATATTTTAAAACACAAAAATTTTTTTTTTAAAGAAAAAGATCTAATTTTAAAAATCTTATCTGAATAGCTTTTCCCCCATCTGAATATATTTTACATGTTAAAAATGTAACTTATTTATGTTTTGAGGGAAATTACTTTTCTAGTTGGCTACTAAGAATGTCTCTGTTCATAAAGATCCAGTGAAATATTTATATTCCATGGAAATGAAGAAATGTATTTATATTAGTCATTGTTTTTTCGTAGGATTAGATTATTGTGCCAGCAGAGAATATAAAATGGCCCCCAACAAAATCTCTTTACCATTCATAGATTTAGAGCTGGAAGGAATTAGAGAGGCCATAGTCCAACCCTCTCATTTTGCAGAAGAGTTCCAGAAAAAAAAATGCCAAGTGATATATGCTCAGAGCCACACAGTTTGTAATCTGAGGAAGAGTTTGAACTCAGGTCTTCCTAACTCCCAACTCCAGCATCTTATCCACTAAGTTCAAAGAAAATATTCTGAGCCAGGTGAGGCTGCTACACTGAATTTTCTGCCTCTGTCCCATTCTCCAACAAAGCCACCATAATAGACATAGGAGATGGCAGTCAGCAACAGCATCCCTGGACAACCTGAACTTTGAAGTGTGAAAATTGAACTCCTATGGAGCAAATGTTACAAAATTCCTTGCACAACTTGTGTCTAAATAGTTTTGGGGAAAAAATTCCCTTTGCCTTAAATGTCTTAAATAATATCAAGCCATCCAAACAAGTGTAATGGCAAACAAGCAGCCTCTTCAATAATTTTATGCATGAAACTAAATGTATTTATAGAATGGGTTTATAATTGAGGATCAGTGAATTTTCTAAAAACTTTTCTAAAAATTTTTTGAAAACTGCATTTCATTATACTTGATTTTCTTTGTAATTCTTTATATTTTGTTGTATGTGTCAAAAAAAAATTACTTCACAAGACTGCTGAAGGGGGCCCATGACCCAAAAAGATTAGGATCCCTTTCTCTAAAGGGATTATTACCACAAAATCATAAGCTAATTCAAGAACCCCCTATCTCTGTCAGAATGATGTTTGGAACACGTCAAAAAACAGAGAATGTGGGGGATGCTCAATGCTCTGGGTCTATTAGGAAGTGAGAAAAAAAGAAATCTATTGTGTGTTTTGAAAGAGACATGTACAGCATCCACCTACTAACTCAGGTGGAGGGTGGTTTCACTTAAATAGAAATGTTTTCAAAACCATAATTCTTTCTTAGACCTCAGCTCTTCTTAGGACCACACTGCATTTTTAAAATGCTTAACTGTCTTGGAAATGGCTGGCACATATGATAACTGTGAACATTGACATATGTTTTTAGCTCAAACTTAATGTCCACTTCTGTCTGGTTCAGTCAATGCAATAGAAATCATGGTAGGTCCACAGCTCTGCAACATCTGAAACACTTATACTTTATGTTCTTATCTCTGCCCAGTTTGGTGATTGGTTATTTCTTTGATATGGTTTGAGTTTCAAAATAATGGCTTTCTGTCAGTACCATAACTATTAAACTATTCAGAAGCTGTTTGACAGAGCTCTTTACCTGAAATAAAAAATCCTTTTGTGAAAGTTAAGGGGAAAAGAACTTTTAAAAGGACAAATAAATTTGAAGCCTAAGAGATCTTTCCTGAAACATAAGGAAAGATTGCTGTTCAGAAACCAAAAGGGAAAGGAAAGCCAGTGGAAAGCTCTACCTCTATCTTAATTTACTCAAAACCAATCAAAGGCAAAGGATGAATGGCTCTTTGGACATTACTTCACTTAGCGATGGAAAGTTGCCTACTCTCTCTAGGCCATATTTTCTTAATCTATTAAATGGAGATGAACCAACTAGTAATCTCTAAATGCTCTTCCTGCTGTAACTGGATTGGATTGGATTTTTAAAAATTTAATTATTATTATTATTATTATTATTTTTTTTTTTTTTTTTTGAGAATTCTTACCAGAAAAGGAACTGGCCCTAGCATGGAATCTAGCATTCCAGTGACCTATTTTGACTGCAAAAGCACTCTACCACCCTCTACTGCACAAATAAGGGAAATGGTCCGATAGAAGACCGTTGCAGTGGGCACCCAACTTCTCTGTAAGGCTTGGGAACTCTATACCTTTCAGAGAGGATTAATCATGTTTTTATGATTTTAGCTAATGGTGTCTTTTGTAGACACATGTATAGAATTGTAGCATTATTTTTTGTGTTATATTACTCTGTTGTATTTACAATTGCCACTAAGAATCTAATTTTAATATAAACTATGTTCTTTTTAACTTAATGATTTATTTATTATATATTTGGTTTGGAACTTTTGTGTGAATGGCTTCTTATTTAAGAATTGAGAACATTAAATATTACCCAGCTAGGATCAATATCTTGTCTTAAGCCTAAATTCTTGACTTTCATTCTTTGGGGTGGGAATTGCTTCCAGTAGCGTATATCATTATTCCAGCAATATATATCATTATCAGCCATTCTTATCCACATCTTTCCATACATTGTCCAAAAAGGACCAAACAAATGGACTGTAGGTAATTTTCTGAACCTTTTATTATCTGAGAGTACCAAGAGAAATATTAAGGATATCAATATGTTGTCATTCTTGAAAGCTTCTTGATGTGTGTGCCTCATGTCTTTTTGTTCATGGTTATCTGATGTCATGTTTTTATGTCATTGATTACATATAACCCTTTATATTCACTATATATTTTTCCATTGTTTTTTAATTATACAGTTTCTCGAGCCTCTTTTTCTAGTATTTGCTACCTAGGCATTTTCCTAGACTCACTAGCTGAGGTGAGAGTCCCTTGTTCCCCATTGTACCCTTACCATCATCATATCCTTATTTGAGGTCCATACAATCCACATCTACCACCTATCAAAATCCTGGTTGCTATTGTCTATAGACCTCCAGAGTGTTATAGACTCTTCCATGAGTTCTATACCTCACTCATAACTTTTCTTTTCCCAACCCTTCAAATGACTTTCACATACAAAATGATACACCTTTAAATAACCTAGTATTCCAATTCCTCAATTTACTCATTTTTCATGATCCATTGCTCCAGTTTATTTCAGGTCCACACAAAGAGGGTCATGCCTTTTGATCTTGCCATCATCTATCAATAAATCACTTCCATGTTCATGAACTCTGAGATCCCCTTAATAGATCACAGTTTATTAGCATTCCATTTTACCCTCAGCTTTTCAATACCAAACCCTATTTTTTTATCCTTACCTTGATTTCCAGTCCCTTAAACTCTCAATTTCCTACTAGGCCATCTCTGCAGCACTAGTTATTCTTTTTTCCCTTATCTATTTAGATCCTTTGGTTAACCAGGTCAATTCTCTACTGTTCCCTTTTCTTGAGTCCTGGCTCCCCTTGTCATATCAACAACTATTCCTTGTCAGGTTTTAGTCTTGGTTCACTTTTATCATCCAAAGCCTTTGCTCCTCCTCATGTGCTGCTGAATGAAAGTGGAGAAAATTGCCCAAATCTTTTAACTGGATCCACTACAAACTTGTGTTGCACCACCTCTACTGGGCCCTCAATGCTGCTTGACAATCCTTCTATGCCTTCCCTATAAGCTCACCCTCACTTTCCACAGTAACTTTTTCACATCTTTTTATCCCTCTTTACATCTCTCATAGCTCCCTCTTTCTCCAACCACTCAGCTAAGAACTTTGCCTTATATTTTACCCCTCCAAAATTAAGCTATTCACTGTGAGTTCCTTCTTTCCCCCTCTTCCTCATCTTATATCACTCAGATGCCTTCTACCATTATTTTTCCCCCATCACCGTTTTCTCAAATGAAAGAAAATAAAGAAACCTTTACTTCTTTTCATAATCGGTCCCATTCTATCAACACATTCTCCACTCTGTCATCCTCATTCTATTATTTATCATCAGCCTTTCCCTGCCACTGATTCCTTCCTTATTGGCTACAAACTTGCCTATATCTCCCCAATCCTCAAAAAAAAAATTACATATCCTTTCATCCCTGCTAATCAATTTCCTGTCTCCTCTGCCTTTTGTGACTAAACTCCTTGAGCGTCTCCTCATTTATAACAGGTGTTCCCCAATTCCTTTCCTTTTCTTATTTATAGTTCCACTTGCAATCTCATTATTCCAGCAAAGCTGCTTTCTCTAAAGTTACCAATTATCTCTTAATGACTAAATCCGTTGGCTTTTTCTCTACCCTCTTCCTTTTTGCACGCCCTCTAGCCTTTAATTGTTATAACCCTCTTCTCCTTAATACTCACTTCTCTCTAGGTTTTTGAGACAATACCTCTCCTGGTTCTCCTACCATCTACCTGACTACTCCTCAATTTCCTTTGCCTAATTTTCATTCAGGTCATACCTGCTAACCATGGGTATCTTCTAGAGCTCTGCTTTGGATCTTCTTCTCTCCTTCCTTTATTCTATTTCACTTGGTGGTCTCATAAGCTCCCATCTATGATGATTCTCAGATTTATTCCTTTAACCCTAACCTTTCTACTGATCTCCAGCCATATAGACTTATTAGTTTTATTACAATGCTTATGAGACATTTCAAAATAGATGATCAGTTAACATTTTAAACTCAATGTGTTCATTTAATTCATTATCTTTCCTCTAAGTCCTTACCTGTTCCAGACTTTTCAACTACTATCAAGAGTACCATCATTCTCTCAATCTCCCATGCTCACAATTTAGGTATCATGCTCAACTCCCATTTCTCATTTTCCATATGCAATATGTTGCCAAGGCTTATAGATTTCCATCTCTCAAATATATCTTCTTCTGTACTCTGCTCCCATTCAAACTCCTATAGCTTTGTATCTTCTCTAGGATCAAGTATAAAATTCTCAATTTGTCTTTGAAAGACCTTCATAACCTATCCTCACCCCATACACATACCTTATCCCACATATACACATCACACCTTTCCAGTCTCTTTATACCTAACACCCCCATGTTCTTCAATCCAGTGACACCAGCCTCCTTACCGTTTCTTGAACAAAAAACTCCACCATTGGACTCTAGGAATTTTCACTGATAGTTCCCCTTATTTTGAATGTTCTTCCTCCTCACCTGCACTTCCTGGTTTCCCTAGCTTCATTCAAGTTACATCTCGTTCAGGAAGCTTTTCCTGATCCCTCTTAATTACTTAAGTGTAAATTCCTTCTTTTAATTTTTCCCACTTATTCTGAATATAGCTTCTTGGTACATATTTGTTTGCTTGTTGTCTTTCCCATTAGGTTTGTGAGCTCCTTGGAGGCAGGGATTCTTTTGCCTTTCATTGTATCCCGTATAGCACATAGTGGGTGCTTAATAAGTATTTATTGAGTGAGTGACTCTTCTAATTTTTAATCATTTAGGAGACATAGACTTATCTGCAGTCCTATAATTTTAAAAAGTGATCTTGAAATTGCTCACCTTCTTTAGTTTCCAGAGTCTTAGCATTCTTCCCTCTTATCAGTGAGGAATATCTCCTCCACTTCCCTAATATATTTGATTACAAAATTCATCCTTTCTTATTTTAACTCTAAGCAAGTAGAGTTTAAAGCTAACAAGGCAATAACAGGTTCATTTTCAGGGTTGGTTAGGGTGAGATAGGAAAAAAAATTAATCATCATCACTGCACCACTAATATTAGCAAGCACATGGGTGCCAATCAAAGCTGTCAGAGGAATGTGGCCATGAAAAGGATGAATACATCAGCCTCAACCTGTTTCTATTCCTGTATTAGCAGTGACGAATGTGGTGGGTGCAGATTTATTACCACTATTTACCTCTGACACTTATTACCTCTATGACCACAATTAACCTCTCTGAAACTGAGGTTCCCAAGAGTAGTGGGTAGAAGTTGCAAAGAAGCTAAGTTTAACTCAACATAAGGAAATTCTCCGTAATAATTAGTGTTCTGAGAGTGGAATAGGAAGTCGTGGGGATAGTAGATTCCCCATCATTAAAGGTCTTTTAAAAAGGGCTGATGGACAACTTGCTGCATATGTTATAGAAAGTATTCTTCTTGGGGTGTGGGATAGACTAGTTCTTTTCACCTCAGAGATTCTAATCTTTAGAGTAGAGAATAAGAATTAAAGACATGATTTCAATGGCATAAGGAATTCCCAGGTGAGCAAAGTGCTTATACGGATGCTAGTTGGTACCTTCTGTAGTCTGTTCTCCTAAGGACTGTGGAATTACTATTCCTAAATCCTAAACTTTGACTCCTGCTCAAGAAACAGCATTGGGCTCTCTGTCTTCACTCTTACATTCTTTCACAAAGCAATAAAAAACCACCTCAGATTCTACTAGTCTATTTGACAGTATCTATTTGCATCCTTTCCTACTTGAGATCAGAATAAAATTGATCTCATTTCCAGTAACATCTTTTTCCTAGTGCCCACAATTTTCCTTCCTTTCTTCTTTCCCTCCAGCTTCTCTTTCCAATTTGTTCCAATGTATGTTATCTAAAAAGTTGTTTTAAGCTTCAATAGCTTCAATGTGTGTGGATATATATAAAGATAGAGAATTTTATTGGATCTACCTTCCATGCTTAATCCCCCTGTATTCTCATTTTGTTCCCTATCCCAAAACAGAAAACAGGGTGGTTTTTTTAAACTGATTTTGGATCTACAGATATCTGTATATTAAAGTCTGAGAGCAGCCTCCTGCTCTGATATAATTGTGAGATAATTAACATTTATGTAAGGCAAAACACCTTATACTCATCTCATTGAAGCCTGCAACAACACTGTGAGAGAGGTATTATCTCCATTTTCTTGATGAGGAAACAGTGTAAAAAAGCTGAAGTCACTTTCCTTGGGTCACAAAGTCAGTAAGTGATGGAGTAGAATTGGAAACCACCTTCTTTACACCAACCCTTTTTATGGCAGCAAATAATGGTAATCTCTAACTTTATTCAAACTATTCTCCCACACCTGGAAGGTTTCCCTCCTCATCTCTACCTCTTAGAATCCTTTTCCCATTTGAGTATCCATTCAAGAGCTGCTTCCTACATGAGTCTTTTCCAGATTTTCTGGTAGTTGTTATACTTTCTCTCCTCCACTGCTCCTGATTACTTTATTGTTGGTGTCCCCATCTACTTTGTCCCTCCAGCTGTAGGAACCTAAAAAGACTCTAGAGAGGAGGAGACACCTGGGCTGGGCTTAGAATCCCATTTATACTTAAGTCCACATGCTCCTGCTGGCTGTTAAGACTACCAATATTGACTCTTGTTCTCAATGCATAGCTTACTTCACTAAAAGTGAAGTTTCATGGACGGTTTTCAGTGCAAAGTGGCATATATGGAACCTAGAGAGTGATAAATATACTTGAATGTATTCTTTTCATTGCAAGGCTAATGAGAAGAGTGAAAAGAGACCAGGAAAAGCTAGATTCAAGTCTTACTTCTGACATAAACTAATTGGATGACCCTAAGCAAGTAACTTCAGTTCTGAGTGCTCCCCAGAAACTCTCTAAAATGGTACTTTTTCCCTTAAGTTAAAGACAGTTAATAAAATAGCAACATCAGAAAAGTAACAAGAGAATATTTCCCTTCCCTCCTCCAAGAAATGTGGAACACACTCTTACACAAATACAACCACTCTCAGTTGGACCAGTGGACATGCAGAGAGATTCCATCTGGGATTGTATGTATAGGGGAAATATACACCCAAGCCACATACAGGCTGGCCTTCTAACACAACAGGGTTACTAAGTCCTTCTGGTTTCATTAATCATTGCTCTTCCTAGGACTGCCCCCTATGAAGTCCATACTTGGGTGGAGTGCCATGTCCCTATGGTTTCCTTCCTATATCTACCTCTGCTGCTCAATAAAATGCTGATCAGCTGGACCCTGCCCTGTCTCCCCCTTAGGTTACAGCTTGGACTTCAGGACTTCCATCCAAGAGGAAAAGTTGGATCTACCACCTCTTCTTTAGCTGTAAGACTACATTCTACACATTTCACTCTAAGACTATAAATGTCAGAGAAAGTGCTAACCTGCATTGGTATAGGGGATTTCTTTACCTGGGAATTCACTATGCAAGAAAAAAAATTAGGGATCTGCCCTATCCTATATCAATAAAAAATACTAACTTGTGTTTCAATTTTTTTTTATTATCATCCTGTAGATATGCTAAAACTCCACAATGAGAACAGTTATATATATATATATATATTATAAGCAAACATATCCTAATTTGGTCCTGTTCACAGATATCAACAAGCCATTAGAGATGGAACATGATAAAAGGTCCCTGTGAACATTTAGGACTATTTCTGGGAGTTTTCTTTTATTGGAGCACCCTAATATTGGCATTACCTCATTAAAAATTAAGTAATTCATATGCTGAATGAGTAAAGGATTTCTGGTTTCCTTAGATATCTTTTCAATGACATTTTGTGCAATGCTGCCACCTGGTGATAAGATAAAAAAAACTAATAATCAAGTTTCCTAAACATCAATCAATTCCCCATGATCCCATCACCCCCTAGAGAGGAGGGTGCTAGCACTTGGACAAGGTTCTCCCAGATTCCCCTGGTCCTAGTCTTGATTTCGCTCATTTCAGAATTTGCTTTTGCAAAGTCTGATAGTGACTTTAACTTCAACATTCAGGATAGTTTAATGGCAAAGGGAATACCTGAGTTGGTCCTTGAAGAAGGTGAGGAGAGAGGAACTAATGGGAGAGTACAACTTGTTAATAGAGAGAGCAACAGTGGATTGTACTCTAAAAGATTTTGACCACAATTGTTTATTTGTTTAATTGTTCTCTTAATAGGCTCTGATCATATATAAAGGTCAGTTTGATGGGTGATTTTTTAAAAACTATTCATTAGCTTTTAGATAGCATAAGTGCTACATTCAAAGATAACTACCATGTGAGGAAACCTCCTCCACCAAGACAGATTGTCACCTTCCCTACAATTTCTAATCTTAGGGAGTTTTCTAGACCACTGAGAGTTAAAAATAATGCATCTAGCCCCTAAGCTGTGATTAGTAGAATTTGCTATTAGAGATAAAATCCCTTGAGACTGTAACTGATGATATTTTATTGAGTTTTGAATTTGGGTATGATTGCCTGATGTATCATTGTCAGTAACCCACCATTCAAGAGAAGTGCCTTAAGTTACTCAGAAAGATGCCTTCTTGAACTGTCACAGGTAGATGTCTTATCTAGGCAGAAACTGGGAGGATGTTAGTCTCTGCTCAAGTTGGGATCCTTCAGACTCAGTTTCCCAATTTTGTTTGTTTGTTTCCCATATGATTATTCTTGAGTCTGGCTATGAGGTGGAATTGTTTTTGCATGATTGGTTGTCAAATAGAGCTAAGGATACTTTATCCTGCCATGTATATGCTCTCAGGCTAAAGCCTGAAGGACCCGTTTTGATGCTATTATTATAATCATGTCCCTGCTTTTTCCTCTTATAGCAAATTTCTATAATCAGAGCAAGTGGTCAGAAGAAGCCATGAGCTCAATACAAGTATTCCGGGGGACACAACGGTTTTCAACTTTAGATCTTAAAGATGCTTTCTTTTGCATACCATTGTATAAAGACTCACAATTTCTTTTTGCCTTTGAAGAGGCAAATCCAGGGGAACGTAACCCCCACCAATTAACATGGATGGTCCTACCTCTGGCTACAGCCATAAAAACCCTTAACTTCCTGGCCTCCCAGGGCTATAAAATTTGTCTAAGGCCCACATTGCCTATCAGTCTGTTAACTATTTGGGCCATGAATTAAATCCCCCTCCTGTTCTCTCACAGTGGAGAGGAACAATCTTGTCACTCCCTGAACTGCCTCAAAAAAACAACTGCTTACCTTCCTGGGCACAGCTGGATTTTGTAGAATCCTAAATTTTTTGTAGAATCCTAAATTTGGGATTATTGCCAAGCCCCTCTAAAGCCTTTTACTCTGTACAATTCCCCTCAAATGGGACTTTGATCAGGCCAAGGCTTTTAAGACTTTGAAAGCTAAACTGACCTCTGCCCCAGCCTTAGCCCTATGAAAAGAAGGACCAGCTCCTACAGGTTATAATAGCTCAGTCTCTGGGACTCGATGCAAACTCATTGCTTACTTCTCAAAGAAGCTTGGTGTCTTTGGGGTCACCCTCCTGTCTTAAAGCAGTGGCTATCATAGCTTTTCTGATTGAGGGAACCTCTAAGCTCACCCTAGACCAATCATTGGAGGTTATAACTCCCCATCAGATTCAGAGCATTTTTGCAACCTCATCAAAGTTTTAGAATTGGGAAAAGGCCCTCCAAACCCTGGGAAACTTTTCACTTGTCACAAGCTAGGAGAAACAATTAGATAGGTCTATCAGGCCTTCCCAGTTTGTGCCCAAATACATCCTGAAGGGTCTGTGAACTCCTCATCACTGCCACTAAACTTGGGGGAATTAAAAAAAAATGCACAAGACCATACTGCCCTCAAGGAGCTTATATTCAAATGGAGGAAGATTCCATATACAGAAATTGATGCATATAAGATAAATAGAGAGTAGGTGAAAAGGAATCTTAAAGAAGCATCAGTAGTTGAGGAATGGAGGTAAGAAGTGGAACATTGTGAGGACTAGCAAGTGACTGGAAAATGAATTGCATGGAAGAAAGTATTCAATGCCTGATATGTATAAGGTATTGTGTCAACAGGGCCCTTCTACTTTTGGCTTCCATGAGAGAAGATTTCAGAAGATGGAGCAGGAAAAGGATAAGCACTTAAGCTAAATAAGAAAAAAAAAATAAAATAAAAGTGACCTATATTACCCAAATTATTCCCTGAAAATAAAAAGGAAATTGCTACAAAACACTTTTTAATGAAACATATGTAATTCTAATAATGTAATCCTATGAAACATAGCTAATCCATGTAATATGCAATTAAAAAAAACTATAAATCAATATCATTACAGAATATTGGTTCCCAAATGTTAATAAAATCCTGGCAAAAGATGATACAATTAAAAAAATTAAAATATACTATGACTAAGTTGGATTAATATGAGAGATGTAAGTATAAATAACATTAGAAAATATGTAATATACTGATACATTGTTGGTGGAGTTGTGAAAGAATCCAGCCATTCTGGAGAGCAATTTGGAACTATGCCCAAAAAGTTATCAAACTGTGCATACCCTTTGACCCAGCATTGCTGTTATTGGGATTATATCCCAAAGAAATACTGAAGAGCGGAAAGGGACCTGTTTGTGCCAAAATGTTTGTGGCAGCTCTTTTTGTTGTAGCTAGAAACTGGAAGTTGAATGGATGTCCATCAATTGGAGAATGGTTGGGTAAATTGTGGTATATGAAGGTTATGGAATATTATTGCTCTGTAAGAAATGACCAGCAGGAGGAATACAGAGAGGCCTGGAGAGACTTAAATCAACTGATGCTGAGTGAAATGAGCAGAACCAGAAGATCACTGTACACTTCAACAACAATGCTGTATGAGGATGTATTCTGATGGAAGTGGAAATCTTCAACATAAAGAAAAACCAACTCACTTCCAGTTGATCAATGATGGACAGAAATAACTGCACCCAGAGAAGGAACACTGGGAAGTGAATGTAAACTGTTAGCACTACTGTCTATCTACCCAGGTTACTTATACCTTCGGAAGCTAATAATTAATGTGCAACAAGAAAATGGTATTTACACACATATTTTGTATCTAGATTATATTGTAACACATGTAAAATGTATGGGATTATCTGCCATCGGGGGGAGGGAGTGGAGGGAGGGAGGGGATAATTTGGAAAAATGAATAAAAAAATAAAAAAAAGAAAATATGTAATATAATTAGTTATATTAAAAGTAAAAGCAAACTATATAGTTATATCTATTGATGCAAGAAAAGTTCATTAAAAGCACAAAGATAGACAAATAAGAAACAAAATTATCCCCTTTGCTGCTAACTTTATGGTTTATTCAGAAAATCTAGAAAATCAGCAAAGAAACAATCAATATAATTAACAGTTTCTGTAATTTAGCAAATATTTCGTTCAATTTCCTGTAATAGCAGAGGCAGGACTAAAAACCAAGTTTTCTTGAGCCTAAGGTCTCTTCTCCATCCAATATCCTGGGCTGCCTTTCATTTAATATTAGTTTAAAAATAGGAAAATAGATCAATGGAACATATTAGACTAGAAAGAACCTAAAATAATTTAGTTCAATATATATCTGAAAACATAAAATTCCTAAGTTGACTAGCACTGTTCTGGTAGAAATTAGCTTCAATGCTATCACTTATACCATATGACACAATAAACTCAAAATGAGCATGTGACCTGAATATTAAAGATCATAACATGTAAAATAGAAAAAAATTAACTATCTTTTTCATCTATGATTAAGAGGTGAATTCTTTTTTGTGTTTTTGTTTTTGTTGCTGAGGCAATTGGGGTTAAGTGACTCGCCCAGGGTCCCACAGCCAGGAAGCATTAAGTGTCGAGGTCACATTTGAACTCAGGTCCTCCTGACTTCAAGGCTAGTGCTCTATCCTCTACACTAACTAGCTGCCCCAAGAGATGAACTCTTAATGAAACAAAGGATACACTCAATTACAAAAGACAGAGCTGGGTTTGTGATTTACTGATACAGAAACTCCCAAATGAGGGGGGCCTGTCCTTGTCCTATCAAGGCAAGTCATCACCTTCCCTGCAATTTGTAGTCTTGAAACTACACTTGAACCCAGGTTTTCCTAGCCTCAAGGCTGGATCTATATCCACTATGCTACAGTATTTATTGATGGTAAGAGATAAACTAGATCAATTATTTCAATTACATGAAATTGAAAGGCTTTTTAATTGACCAAATTAATACAACTAGGATAAGAAAGGAACCTTTGGACTAGGGAAAATCATTGCATGGATCATCTCTGATAAGAGTCTGTCTTTGAGAAGCAATAAAAGAGATGAAAAAATAACAGAGAAGAAGCAAGAGAGTAAGTTGATTGCAGGAAGTGTCACAAGAAACCAAGATCAAAAGCATAGATGACTTGCAGCTAAGAGAGCAGACTCTTCGATTGCCTAGGTGGGAATTTTCTGATTGGAAGAAAGGTATTTACTTTGCTGACTGGCTGGAGAGAGCTTAGAGCAGCTTTTGGAAGTGCGTTAGCTGAGACCCTGAATCCTGCTCCTGTGTAAAAGTTACCAGAGTTAGTTGCTCATTAGTGCCATCTACAGACCAAAAGAAGGGAAACCTCTAAAATGTCTCTGTTGCCTTCTATTGCTCTCTAGTTTGAGAGGGAAAAAACATAAAGTTAAAGAAAGGCTTTGCATCTGTCTCATGATGAGTTATGCTTTGCTGGGAGAAGCTTGAAGCTAATTGGACTAAGGAGAAACTCCAGCTATCTGAAGATCTGTTTAAGGTAACTGCTGGTTATTATGTAAGAGCATAACGCTTTCTTCAAAAACCTGTTAAAGGGGACCATTAGGCTTCATTGGCTTGAAAGCAGAGAAGGACTGTTCCTTAATGTGAGGCAGATTATTCTAAAGGGACTAAAAGCATCAAGGACCAAAATTCATCATTATGCTTTGCTCTGGGCTCATGGCTTTCCTCACTTATATATCACCTGGATAGGTTTCTCTAAGTGCGTTCCCAATTTATTCCATAGATATTATGTACATTTGTGGAAAGAATATGGCCAGTTTTACGAATTTATCATTGTGTTATGATTATTCTTATTCTGATCTTTTTTATGTTCTCAAGGACCTCACCAATCTTGTTGTTCTCCTCTGGACACTCTTTAGCTTGTCAATGTATTTCCTAAAATATGATACTCAGAAACGAATACACTACTCTAGATGGATTATAACCACTATTAATTTGATTTTAACCTCTCTCTTAATTTTCAATCTCACATCTCTAACTTCCAATTGGACATTGGGAATTTGACATTTCATAGACATAACAAAAACTGAACACATTATGCCTACCCCACTCCCTCCCAAACTCCCCCCTCTTCCTAATTATCCTATTGTTATCAAAGGAATCACCATCCTTTCAGTCATCTGGGCTTTGTGCCAAGTTGTTATTTTCTTTTCTTTTTTTAATTTTTATTTTTCCCAGTTACAGGTAGAAACATTTTTTTTGGTTATACATTCATATATGTATATATATATATATGTATATATATATGCCTATTCTTTATGAATTATGTTGAGAAAAAAATCAGAACAAAAAGGAAAAACCATGAGAGAGGGGGAAAAAAGATGAAAAAGAAAAAAAATTGAACATAGCATGTATTGATTTACATTCAGTCTCCATAGTTGTTTTTCTGTATTTGAATAGCATGTTCCATCCAAAGTTTATTGGGATTCCCTTGGATCACTGAACTTCTGAGAAGAAACAAGTCCATCACAGTTGATCATCACACAATCTTACTGTTGCTATGTACAATGTTTTCCTGGTTGTGCTTGTTTTGTTCAGCACTAATTTATGTAAATCTTTCCAGGTCTTTCTAAAATCAATTTGTTCATCATTTTTATAGACCAATAATAATCTATTACTTTCATATACTTATTCAACTCATCCCCAATTGATGGGTGCCTTTATTTTCCAATTCTTTGCCACTATGAAAAAACTGCTACAAACATTTGTACACATGAGGGTTACCCTCTTTTTTTTCATTTCTTTGGGATAGTGGCACTGTTTGATCAAAGAGTATACACAGTTTTATAGTCATTTGGGTATAGTCCCAAATGGCTTTCCAGAATGGTTAGATCATT
Organism: Sminthopsis crassicaudata; assembly: GCF_048593235.1. NCBI lineage: Eukaryota > Metazoa > Chordata > Mammalia > Dasyuromorphia > Dasyuridae > Sminthopsis > Sminthopsis crassicaudata. Next base: position 173,060,521 of record NC_133622.1, read on the forward strand.
TTACAATTCTACCAACAATGCATTAGTATCCCAGTTTTCTCATATCCCTTCCAACATTTATCATTATCTTTTCCTGTCATCTTAGCCAGTCTGAAAGGTATGAGGTGATACTCAGTATTTTAGTTTGCAATTCTCTAATAAATAGCAATTTAGAGCATTTTTTCATATGTCTATAGATGGCTTTAATTTATCTGAAAATTGTCTGTTCATATCCTTTGACCATTTATCAGTTGGGGGATGACCAAGTTGTTATTTTCACCCTTACATCCAATCATTTTTCAAATTCTGTTGATTTTATCTTTGTAACATTTCTTTCCTCATCACTACCACCTTTCTCTTCTCTGATATTGCTACTAGCTTGGTGTATGCCTTCATCTCCTCATGCCTAGAATATTACAATAGATTGCTGGTTGATTTCTCTGCCTGAAATCTCTCCCCACTCCAATCTAGCCTCTGCTAAGAAGGGATACCATATTTCAAGAAATTATAAATAAAAAATGCCTGATCTCTTAAAACCTGAAGGAAAAATGAAAATAGAAATAATTCACCAGTCATCTCCTAAGAGAAACCCCAAAATGATAATTCCCAAGAATGTCATAGCCAAAATCCAAAGCTTTCAGGTCAAAGAAAAACACTATAAGCAGCCACAAAAAGAAAATTTCAAGTACCAAGAAGCTGTAATCTGAATCGTACAACATTTTATAGTTGTGAAATCAGGTCAACAAGTTTTCAATATATAGTATATATATATATATGATAAATTGGAGATAATCAACAGATGGGAGGCACTAAAATTGAGGAGAATCAGGAAAGACTTGTAGCAGAAAGTGAGATTTGATCTGTGACATGAAGGAAATCAGGAAATGGGATAAGAAAGGGGGGATAAGAATTTAGGGGGTAGAGTGAAAATGCAGTCAGGAGACAGAATGTCTTGTTCAAGGAAAAGCAAAGAAGTCTAAGTCACTGGGTCATGCTGTATATAATGGTCACTAAAGATTATACCTTGGATTGGAAAGGTATGAAGGATTTAAAATCCCAAATGGAATGAATACAAGATCTTTTAAATCCCAACTGTTAGCCATCCCTAAGAGCTTTTTACCTTCTGCATATCTAATGAGCCTGCCTTCCATACTTTTATTCAGTGACTTGAAAATGTTAAACAGCACAAAGCCAAGCACAGATGCCTGAGGTACTCTACTAGAGATGTCCCACCAAATTGACATTGAATCACTGTCAACTACTTTTTTTAATCCAATCATTCAACAAGTTCCCAGTTCATCTAATTATAGTTTCATCTAGTTTATATTTCTCTAGCTTTTCCAGAAGAATATCATATACTTTATCAAATACTGTCTTAAAATCTAGGTGAATAATATCTATTGAATTCCCCTAATCAACAGTTATATGATTCTATTTAAATCATGAAAGAAAAAGGAAAAAGTATTAGTCCAGCAAGACCTATACTTAATGAAGCCGTGTTAGTTCTTTTTGTAATTGTTGCTTCCCTTTTTAGATATTCACCAAAACTCTTTATTGATCTCCTCTAAGATTCTCCAAAGTTGAAATCAAACACAGTGACTTATTTTTTGGAGAATTTGTTCTCTTGACTTTTTTGAAAATAGGCATATTTGCCCTTCTCCTGGGACCTCCCCTGTTTTTCAGCATCTTTCAAATTTTCCTCACAGAGGCTCAACAGCCATATTTGTCCATTCTTTCAGTTCTTATAGTTCGGTGTACATTGTCAGGGCCAAGTTACTCAAATTCATCAAAAGCAATAAAGGCTTACTTCTTGTTGTTTATCCTTTCTCCTATGACAAATGGAGAGTAATGTCTTGTCTTGTAAATGAATTGGATTTAAGTGAGGCAGGACTATGTAAAGTCATCAGTCTCACTTTTTCCTTAGAGTCATTGGAGTACAATGGTAAGATACAGATCAGGATGACGAGAAATGGTCTCCACTGCAGTGGGAGATCTTAACCTCTTTAAACTAAGGTCTCTCATGGGTCTCAGTTTGTCTGAGGCAGCACCCATTCAGTGATTAAAGACTAGTTAAAGATTGAGGCAAAACATGACCTAGTTCAACTTCCCAAAAGAATCAGTCTAGAAGAGGAAGACTCTCTGAGACTGACCAGAACAGAAACAATTACGATTTACACTCACTCAGAGCTATTAAAACCCTAACAATGAGCAAGTGAGGTTTTGGACTGGGACCTATTAATGTCCAATCGGTGAAAGCCAGAGTGACTTGGGTTTACAGGCATAGTCATGAAACTCTCTATGAATCACAATGGATTTTACCAAAACCTAGTTTTTTCAGAGCTATATTTCAAGAGATCTTAAATGAAAACTCCATGAAATCAATTAATTGTTAATTAATTAATTGTCCCAATTTTTTCAAAAAATAGCCATAGAATAAATAAATAGGGAAGCAAAAAATTAGCCCCCAAACTCCAAGATACCTTGTGAAGTGGAAGTGATCAAAATGTATATTTCTGGACAAAAGGCACACATAGTTAGCACTGTTCCAACCACCTTGAATAAGAAGAATATAAAAGAATTGGTTAGGTTATGGAAGGATTGTGTCAGGATTGTTGTTGCTCATTTGTGAATAGCTCTTTTTGGACTCCAGTGGAGATTTTCTTGGCAGAGATATAGGAATGAGTTACCATTTCCTTTTCACTTGCCTTTTCATTTGCCATTTCCAGCTCATTTTACAGATGAGAAAACTCAAACAAGCAGAGTTAAGTGGCTTTCCCAGGGTCACCCAGCTTAAGTGTCTGAGGCTGGATTTGAATTCCTGATTCTATGCCTAGCACTTTATCTACTGCTCACCTACCCGTCCCCCAAGTCAAGACTCCTACAAACAGTCAAAACAAGAGGATAGTAAGGACGGAAAGACGGATAACAAAGGGATAATACTATTTGGTTCAAATGAATAAGTATGCTTCTAAGATTTTAACCACCAACTACAGCATATCACACTTTTAAGGTTAATCTGTATTGTCTGATATCCATCCCTAAGTCTAGACAATCAAAATAATAAATCAAACCCAGACTCATAGCATTTTCCATTTCTAAGGTAGAAATGTTTACACTGAAAATTTAACAATTGACTTGTGAGAGTCGATATATATGCTATCTCTAGATAAAATAAGGTAAAACTACTAAACTCCTAGTCCTCCATCCCCTTTAACCCCATTGGTGGTCTCTACACAAATGCTAGGTGACTGCTTGCTGGGAATGCTACAGAGGTAATTTTTTGTTCAGGTATGGTTTGGACTTGGAAGCATCTGAGATAGCTTCTAACATTGAATTTCTGTGATTCTTCGTCACTGCTATGGGCTAGCCTTGCATCACTGAAACTGTCCACCTAGTTTTGATGTAACCTTTCGGGGGCTCTGATGTAAATTGTGTCCCCTTTGGGGTGAAAGATGCTCCTGGTTCTCAAATCCTGGGAGGAGCACACCTTTCCCAGACAACTCCCAGATAAATGATTTCATTCAATTGGAAATTTGGGCCTGGGACATAGTCCACATCCTCTGTTGAGTGGCTCAAAGGAAGGTCTGCCCTTCTGGACTTAGCCCATTGATGAAGATATTTTCTTCTCAGTGTAAACCCATCTTTGCAAAATTATCCTAACAGTATTCTTTTCCCTCTAAGAAAGCTGTTTTCTTCTTAGCAGGCTGTCTTCTTAGTGCAAAGAAATCCCCTTTTTGCCACAAACTTCAGGTTTATGAATTCTTTCGCAAGGAATCTGCAACATCTATTAGAGAGGATCTTTTGCCCTCAATTCTCGATCCTCATCAGTTTTTACAGTTGGGGACCTTGGAGTTTATCTAACCTACCTCTTTTATTTCACAAATGAAGAAGGCATACTCATCACATATGCAGATGCTAAGTTAAGAGGGATGACTGACACTTGGATATCTATCATGTTTCAAAAGAATCTGCTATTTCATTTGGGATTTAAAGTGTTCCTACCTTTCTAGTCTAGATCATAAACTTAAATCTTTACTATGTGCTGTGTGATCCAGTGGCCACTGCTTCCCTGCTATTCCTTGAACAAAACCCTCCATCTCCTGACTGCACTTTCTCTAATTACTCCCCAAATATGAAATGTTCTCCTGCCTAATGTCAATTTTATCAACATGTTCCTCTCATGCTATAGTCCTAGTGTAAGGTAACTCAAAACCTGGGAGACTTGCTGATGGTCACATATATAAGACAAAGAAGAAATTTTGGAATAAAGGACTGACTAGGATTCATCTGAGTTGTTTTTTTCTTGCCTTCATTCTACCCCTTCATTTACATTGGAGATTAAAAATTGTTGGGGGATGATACAAAACCATGGGGCATAAGTTTCAGAGAGCTCTTAGGGAAGTGGTAAAAAAAGATACCAGAAGAGGTAAATAAATAAATTTGGGAGAGCATAATTGTGAAAGAAAATTATATAAAAATAGTACAATAGAGATTTGGTTCATAACATGGTTAACAACCCTGATAAAGGCACCCATCACAAAGTACAAAGGTTTGCTATTTTATTTATGTGAAAATAGGTTCATGGGCTCAGGAAGATACAACACAGAGTTATAAATGAATGAACAATTTGATTTGGGAAAACACAATAGATCCAGGAAGAAGAGGAGTTGGGGGATAGGGCAGCAAGACCTAGAGAGTAACAAGATGCTGAGAGTAGCCCAAAGAAAGTCTGGGAAATCTGAGTTTCCTATCAAGATTGAAGTAGTAGCAATGAAAAAAGCTGATGAGCTCCAGGTTCTCCTCATTCTGTGCTTAACAACATAGTCTGGAAAGTTTCCAAATGGTTGTTGTAACTGTCTTTAAAGATGCTAACTAGACAGTCTGAGACACTGACCTGAATATGATTTCCCTGAGAATAAATTAGTTTAGGAATGACATCCTTGGTTACAGCCCAGCTTCTTAAACTGTCATTCTCAACCTCACATGGGTCTCTTAGGGAATGTAATACATTCCAGATTGATACCAAATGATAAAATGACAATACTACCTAAATTAATCTACTTATTCAGTGCCATACCAATCAAACTCCCAAGAAATTATTTTACAGAGCTAGAAAAAAATAAGGACAAAGTTCATCTGGAAGAACAAAAGGTCAAGAATTTTAAGGGAATTAAGGAAAAAATGCAAATGAAGATAGCTAGCTATACCAGACCTAAAACTATATTGTAAAGCAGTGGACATCAAAATTATTTGGTATCAGCTAAGAAATAGAGTAGCTGATCAGGGGAATAGGTTTGGCTCACATGACACAATAGTTAATGATTATAGTAATCTAGAGTTTGATGAACTCAAAGACCCCAGTTTCTGGAATAGCATGACCAATGCAAACGTCAGGCTTCGGTCATGTGAAGAATTCACAATGGCTTTTCTCTTTGGCAAATGGTAAATTTATTTATGAGAAGAGATTACAAACAAAATGAAGAGATACAATAGACACTAAGAATAGTAAATATGAAATATAGGGTAAGGAGAACAATATCACAAGGTAGAATGCAGCAGCAGCTAGCCTAAAAGGATTCAGCAAAGATAGTGAGGGCCATTTATAGGGGAAATTTAACCTTGGGGATTGACATAACTTGGCTTTCTGATTGGATACCCAAGACCTCCAGAGGGGGTGGGCCTGTAAGGTTGATCTCATCCCCATCAGTGCCCTTCCTTGCTTACCTCAAGAAGTAATTTTATCAGTACTTTATGTCTTCTCTGCCAACCTCACCTAGTAACCGGAGACCGCATCAAATGTGGGGGTCACAAAAGTATGACTTGTTATCAACAAATGTTTGGCTTGTGTCCCTATTTTATATATTATATATCTGGGAACACATAAACATTTCTCAGGTGAAAAGGGGCCATGGGTGGAAAAAGTTTAAGAAGTTTTGATTAGAAGAAAATTCTTAAAATAAATTTGAAAGTTATAGGCTTGACAATCAAGAATTTATGTAATTTAAAGAATTTAGAACTGGCTAGGGCAGTAGATCGAGTTCTGGACTTGGAGTCGGGAAAACTTGAGTTAAAATTCTGTTTAAAACACCGGCTATGTCTTCCTAGGCAAGTCATTCAGTCTCTACAGACATTTCTTTATCTAAATGAGGGAAATTGTACTGGGTAGACTCTAGGGCCAGTTACTAAGGGGCAGCTAGATGGCACCATAACACATAGAGTGCTGGTTCAGGAGTCAAAGTCATCTACCTGAGTTCAAATCCAGCTTCAGATATTTTCTAATTGTGCGACTATGAGCAAATCACTTAACCCTGCTTGCCTCAGTTTCATCATCTGAAAATTGAGCTAGAGAAGGAAATGGCAACCACTCCAGTATTTTTTTCTAAGAAAAACCCAAAGGAGCGTCACAAAATAATAGAACAACAACAAAATGCAGTCAAAGGGAAGATTTTAGCCCTGAGTCCAGTAAGGGCTTGGTTCAGAGAGGTTGCTCCCGAGGAGCCCCCAGAAGGAGGTTCTGAGTTAGATTAAATTCCTTTGAGTGGCTCAGTTTGTGGTCCAAAACAATTTGACTCTTCACTCCCACCTCGGAGGTAAGATTCCTTTCAGGATAAGGCTTCTTTGCCTTTTTTTGTTTGTTTTTTTGTTTTTGTTTTTGTTTTGTTTATGGGTCATGGACCCTATTTGTCAGTCTAGGGACTCTTTCTCTGAATCATATTTTTAATCAATAAAAATAAAATACAGGGGATTCTAGAGGAAAAAAGTTATCAAAATAGTTTAGAGAAAACAGATTAGTAGTCCCGAGGTTATGATCCTCTAATCTAGAGCAAAAAGTAATACTACTAACTCTCTGGGAACTGACAGATGGCTCTACTTATAGAACAAAAACATTTATGGGTCTCCTGGTGACCAGATGTGTAAAAGACTTGCCTCTTTCACTAAAACAGCTGAGGCTGAATTAAGCATCTCGGCTCTAAACTCAAAGGGATGGCCCTTGCCCTCTCAGGAAGAAAAAGTAGCTAGTTGCTCCTAACTCCAGATGAAGGCAGAAATCAGTAGCCCAGAAAAATTCTGCAACCACAAGGCCAGTGGAGTGCCACCCAGAAGTGCCACATGAGAAGGCCCAGCAAGCGAAGCATGATGACATCACTAGAGGGTGTCAGTCAGTGGACCCACATCAGAGAGACAAGTGGTCCCTACACTTACACAGCTTTCTGTGCATTATTCTGACCACACATGTAGCTATATCCGTTCTTTCCATTGATGTTGTGTGTGGGGAGTGTATGCAGAGAACAGTGGGTGAAGAGAACACATTGAACATACCTTGCCCTACACAAGGTGGGGAGAGTGCTCACATTATAGCTAAGTCTCAAAGGAAGAGACCTGAGCCTGGAGTCAAGAAGATCTGAATTCAAATCCAGCCTCAGGCAATTATTATCTGCATGACTCTGGGTAAGTCACTTCACTGCAATCTGCCTCAGTTTCCTCATCTGTAAAATGGAGATAATAATAGCATCTACCTCCAGGGGATTTGGGGATAACCAAGTAAGTTGATTTGGGTAAAATACTTTGCAAATTTTAAACTACTATATCAGTACTAGCTATTATTATTATTATGTCTAACATTTGTAAAGCACATCAGGGTTCGCCAAGTACTGTTTGCTCTCAAAACAACCCTGGGAGGTAAATGCTATTATTATCTTCATTTTATTGTTGTTCAGTCCTGTCTAACTTTTCTTGACCGGGTTTTCTTGACAAAGATACTGGAGCACTTCACCATTTCCTTCTCCAGATCATTTTACAGATGAGGAAACTGAGGCAAACAGGATGAAGTGAATTGCTAAGCATCCCACAGATGGTAAGTGTCTGAGACTAGATTTGAACCACTCTAGGACTGGTGCTCTATCCACTGTACCATTTCATTTTACACATGAAGAAATTGAGGCTGAGAGAGCTTAAGTGACTTGTCTGGAATCATAGAGTTAGTAAGTGTCCGGGGTAAGATTTGAATTCAGTTCTTTCCAACTCTAAAGCTGGAATCTATCCATTAGCCATTCGTGTATATGAGGGGTGGAGGGTAGAACGGGGGACCTTTAGGGCTACTGAAGGACTGAACGAAGTTGAACCTCCCAGATCCTGGCTTCAGAACACTGAATATTATTCTTTGCACTTCAGAGACCTCCTCATGCTAACTTTATTGAGCAGTTTAGTGATTTAAAGGCAGATGCTTTTTCCACTGAGGATGATCCCAAATTCAATTTGACATCTCTAGCAAGTTTGTTTGTGGTCAATCTAGGGAATTTTAGAAACTCCTGAGTGAATAAGTGTCTTTTGCTATTGCTATTAACAGCTCCTGCCTCTACTTCAGACCCTGAGGGTGTGTCCTGTGGTCCCAGCAAGTCACTGGAGCTTTCTCAATTCCCTTTCCCCGTTTCTAAAATGAAGGAGTTGGGCTCTAAGCTGCAAGCTATTCCTCTTCTCTCCAGCCCCTAACTCTGGTGATCTAATTTTCCAAAAGACTACAGACTTTCTGCCTGCTAACATTCTGCTCTTGGCCATATAAAAGTGCCTCATCTGTAGAAGCTGGACACCGCTAAGGGGACAGATGTCAGGGCTATGGCCTATCATGCTAGTGATGGGAGCGAGCCACGACTTAGCAGAAGCAGGGGATTGGGGCCAAACTCCAGACCCCAAAGTGTGTCATTTCTGAAACCACAAGTCTCTTCAGTTTCCGGGACCAGAAGCTCAGAACGGAAACCCTTGAAGCTCTGGGTGCCTCATGGAACCGCAAAGCTGGTTACAATGCAAAGCATTCAAATCATGTCTGTCTGTCTCCCTCTCCCTTCCTCATCTTTTCTCTTTTCTCTCTCTCCCTATCCTCCTTCCCTTCTCGTATGTTTCTCTTTCTCTCCCTCTACCTTTCCTGTGATTTCTCCTCTTTCTCCTTTCCTCTCTCCTTCCTCTATTTCTTTCTATTTGTATCTCCCTGTTTCTGTTTATCTATCTCTCTTCTCTCTCCTTCCTTTCTTTCTCTCTCCCTCCCTCCCTCCCTCTATCTCTCTCTCTATCTCTGTCTCTCCCTCCCTCCCTCCCTCCCTCTATCTCTCTCTCTGTCTCTCTCTCCCTCCCTCCCTTTCTCTGTTTGTCTGTGTTTATGTTTGTCTCTCTCTCTCTCTCTTTCTCTCTCTCTCTCTCTCTCTCTCTCTCTCTCTCTCTCTCTCTCTCTCTCTGTCTATGTGTCTCTCTCTTTCTGTCTCTCTTCCTCCTTCCCTTTCTCTGTCTCTGTGTCTATGTTTGTGTCTTTGTCTGTCTCTGTCTCTCTCTCTCTGTTTCTCTCACTATCTCCTCCCATAGCCACATCATTTTCCCCTGTTCTCAAATACAAATGATTATTTTTATAATAACAGCTTTTTATTTTTCAAAATACATGCAAAATGATAAATATGGAAATATATATAAAAGAAATGCATATGTTTAACATATATTAGATTGCTTACTATCTAGAGGAGAAGGTTAGGGAAGAGGAGAACAACTTGGAGTTTTACAAGGATGAATGTTGAAAATATCTTTACATGTATTAAAAAAAAAAAAAAACAAAAACCCCACCAAAATACATGCGAATATAGTTTTCAACATTCACCCTTGCAAAACCTTGTGTTTCAAATATTTCTTCCTCCTTCTCTCCCCATTTTGTCTGGGCAAAAGCATGGAGGTGGGAGATCCAGTGAAAATTCAGGATCCGGCAATAGTATAGATTAGTGGGAATATAGAATGTGTGAAAGGGAACAATATAGAGCAAATCTGGAAAGGTAAGCTGAAGGCAAACATGCATCCTAGTGACATTTCTTTGGGGGGGATGCTGACAGTAGAAAAGAGAAATAGAGTATATAAGTTGCTTCAAAATTTTCAAAGTGCTTATCTCATTTGATCTTCACAAGATCCTCATGAGGCAGTTGCTATTATTACCCCCACTTTACAAATGAGGAAACTGAGCTAGATTGAGGTAAGTTAAATGAGCTAGACTAAGATGGGTTAAATGATTTGCTGAGGGCCACACAGCTTAGGGTTTGAAGTTAGGTCTTCCTGTCTCTCAGACTTACCTTCTAAATTGCTGTACTGCCTGAGAACTGGGCTGCTAGTTGTAGAGGGAGGTTGAGAAATGGAAAACCATGGTGACCTCAAATTCTAGCACTGGCCACCAAGTGTTCCAGGAGGAGAATACTTCTCTCCAGGAGTCATAGTTTTCTTGTCTGGTTCCACTTATAATGGTCTAGAGATAGTACCACATAGTAGGATAGCTAGCATTTACATAGTGCTATAAGTTTTATAAAGGGTTTTACGAACATTATCTCATGACCTTTCCAACAAACCTGTGAGGCAGGTGCAATTTTGATCCCCATTTTACAGATGAGGAAACTGAGGTAGGCAGAGGCCCAGAGTCACACAGCTACTAAATGTCAGAGGTCAGATTTGAACTCAGGTCCTCCTGGCTGTAGAGTGGGTACTCTATCCCTGCAGCACCACTAGCTACCCAGATCCTGTTATTTCTAATCCTTGAAACTTTTCTGCAGATGATATATGGTCTTCTTAAAGAACCCTTAGAGTAGAAAAAATTACTAGAAACAATTCACAACTTTAGCAAAGTTGCAAAATACAAAATAAATCCACATAAATCATCAGCATTTTCATATGTTATCAACAAAGTCCAACAACAAGTGATTCAAAGAGAAATTTAATTTAAAATTACTATATCTAATGTAAAATATTTGGGAGTCTACCTACTAAGGCAAAATCATGAACTATATGAACACAATTACAAAACACCCTCCATATAAAGTCAGATTTAATCAACTGGAAAAATATCAAGTGCTCAGGAGTGGGCCAAAATAATATAATAAAAATGACAATACTATCTAAATTAATCTACTTGTTCAGTGCCATACCAAACTCCCGAGAAACTATTTTACAGAGCTAGAAAAAATAATAACAAAGTTCATCTGGAAGAACAAAAGGTCAAGAATTTTAAGGGAATTAATGAAAAAAATGCAAGTGAAGATAGCTAGCTGTACCAGACCTAAAACTGTAAAACAGTGGACATCAAAATCATTTGGTACTGGCTAAGAAATAGAATAGACACTTACACTTCCTAGCTCTGTGACAAGTCACATAACCCAAATTGCCTCAGCAAAAAATAAAAATAAAGATAAATAAATATTTTTTTAAAAAGAAAATTTTCTTCTCCTACCAGTCTTTAGGGTACATTTATTTGTCCTCCTCAGAATACTTTTGGATTGATACCAAGTACTCATGTTTACAGGTGACTTTTCATATCTGAGGTTCTGACTCAGAGTTAGAACTCTGACCCAGAACCACTGCCTTCCTCTCAAGTATCAAAGTTTTAGATCATCTTATCACCAGGTGGCAGTGTGGACTCAAGATAGCAGAAGTAGACCTAGTTCAAGCTCATCAGTCCCATATCCCCAGCCTAATCTAACATTCTTTAAGAGATTGCGCCACAAGTTATTAGAGCAAAATAAAATAAAATAAAAAATCTTAGGAATCAACCAGTGCAGAGTTTTTAATTTTTTATTTTGTATTGTAAACCGTTTGAGGACAGTCTATAAAACCCTCAGAATAATTTTTCTGAATGCATAAAAAATGCACAGAGAGAATTACTAAGGAAACTAAATTTTTCCCTTTTAAAATTTGTTTTCTTTTTTTCTGGTTATATGTGTACATTAATTTTTAATACACATTTCTTTATGAATCATATTGGGAAAAGAAATCAATTATATTGATACACAACTATGAATTTTTTTTGTTTTTGTTTTTTGATTTATGGACTCCTGATCTAGTTTCATATATGAGGAAACTGAGACCCAGAGAAAAAAAATGATTTAGGCACATAAGTAGTATAGGTCCACATACTATTAGAGACAGGATTGCAACCAGGTACCCTGGGTCTGAATCCAATGATCTTTCCAGTGTGATACAGCTTTATTTCTATCTTCTATCTTGCATTTTTGCTATGCAAGGTATATAAATGCTTAGTATCAACTGTGTTTATTTCCAGAGAGAAGTCAGACTCAGAATAGACAAGTTATATAAGCCCTTTCCCAGAATTCACTAGTTTGGAAATATTTTGAACTTGGCATTGAGAGTTCTTGGTGGTGTCAGATTGGCTAAGATGACAGGAACAAATAATGATGAATGTTGGAGGGGCTGTGGGAAAACTGGGACACTGATGCATTGTTGGTGGAGTTGTGAAAGAATCCAGCCATTCTGGAGAGCAATTTGGAACTATGCCCCAAAAGTTATCAAACTGTGCATACACTTTGATCCAGCAGTGCTACTACTGGGCTTATATCCCAAAGAAATACTAAAGAAGGGAAAGGGACCTGTATGTGCCAAAATGTTTGTGGCAGCCCTTTTCATAGTGGCTAGAAGCTGGAAGATGAATGGATGTCCATCAATCGGAGAATGGTTGGGTAAATTATGATATATTAAGGTTATGGAATATTATTGTTCTGTAAGAAATGACCAGCAGGAGGAATACAGAGAGGCTTGGAGAGACTTATATCAACTGATGCTGAGTGAAATGAGCAGAACTAGGAGATCATTATACACTTCAACAATGATACTGTAGGAGGATGTATTCTGATGGAAGTGGATATCTTCAACATAGAGAAGAGCTAATCCAATTCCAATTGATCAGTGACGGACAGAATCAACTACATCCAGAAAAGGAACACTGGGAAATGAGTGTAAACTGTGAGCATTTTTTTTGTTTTTCTCCCCAGGTTATTTTTACCTTCTGAATCCAATTCTTCCTTTGCAACAACAACAACAAAATTCAGTTCTGCACATATATATTGTACCTAGGATATACTATAAGATATTTAATATGTATGGGAATGCCTGCCATCTAGGGGAGGGGGTGGAGGGAAGGAGGGGAAAAATTCGGAACAGAAGGGAGAGCAAGGGATAACATTGTAAAAAATTACCTATGCATATGTACTGTCAAAAAATGTTATAATTATAAAATTAATTTTTAAAAAAAGATTATATATGGTAGGATAGTCCAACACTTCCTGACAAAGCTTATTTACAAAGACCCCTGAAATTGAACCAGTATAGCAAAATAAAAACATCTAGATTATTATCATCACACTTTTCAAATTTACATCTGACTATCATATCATAAGATTTAAAGATAAAAATTAATGACCCAATTGTGAATAGTGTCTGTTGGAAGTTGAAACTTATTGGCTAGTCCATTAAAAATCTTAGTAAATCAAAAAAAAAAAAAAAAAAAAAAAAAAAAAAAAAGAGAGAGAGAGAGAGTTCTAGGTGGAATCATAGCCTTAAGTTAGAAGGGATCACAGAGACCACCTAGTCCAGACCCTTCCTTTTACACATGAGGAAGTTATATGACTTGTCCAAGTTTACACAAGGAAGTAAGTTTCAGAGATAAGTTATTAAAACAAATCCCCTGACTCCAAAGCCATGAAGTATACCATTGCCCAATGCCTCCTAGGAGAAGCAAAATGAAGATTCATCCTTACACTGTGCCTGGGCTAAGTGTGGGAAAAGATGGTACACTTTGATCCTAAACGCAATGTCTCTCCAAGCCTAGCGACTCTAAAAGATCCTACTGTGAACAGCAGTGATTGAGAACAGAAAAGAGCCTGATCCCCACAAAGCACTCTGGGTGAATCTGGGGCCCCACAGCGCACCCCACTCACCTCCTCAACAAAGGTTGGAGAAAGAGATGATCTCTGCCTCCTGATCCAACAGTCAAAAGAGACTGAGGCTCATATTTTTATTACCTTGTTTGAACTCCTTTTCAATGTCTGTGCCATGTCATTTGTTCTATGTTAAAAAATTATGAGCTATTTAAATACAACTTTAAAAACTGCTTTTGGACCTAACAGTAGTGATAAAGGAGAACTGGATCCTGCAATGTACCTATTCTCTTCTCCACCAATCAGCTTCTCTGCTTTGGACAGACACATATGGTCCAGGTCAGGTTTAATGCTAAGGGAGCTTAGCATTTAATGAGAAGGGGGATAGATTTCCTTTTCTCATATCCTTTGATTCATTAAATGCTCACCTGGTACCCCAAAGACAAGTTACTAAAAGTTTAAATTGTGGCTCATTTCTAGGGTTTCTTCAAAGAGGAAAAGGAAGAGGTACAATATGAAGGAAGTGAGGTATTTATTTCCTAAATACAAAAGAAATACTAAATACCCCACCAAAGACTCACAATTGACAAACAACTTAAAGCAGGATTCAGTATCTTAATTTATAATTGTGATTCAAATCTCTTCTAAGAGGCTGATAAATAAACCTTATCAGTGTGTAAGTAGTTTGTGAAATTATCATGACTTCATTTCACCTCTGCTCTGAACTGTACAAACTACACTGCTGCTTAGTCAGCTGGACCTGATGGACTCCTTTCCCAAACACAAGGGCTCTTTCAAGCCCAGAAAAATGCATTTTGAGATTGCTGCCCAGTCTCCCACCCAGGAAAGAAAATACAAAGCAGGAAAGGTAGCGAGGGACATGGTCTTGAGTTCACTAGTTGAAACTACTCCTTAGGAAAGCAACAGCCTCCAAATCCCAGGATTGGAAAAATCTAACCCTTCTGCAGCTTCTCACAGGAAATCTCAGTTACATGATGCAGCCTGGAGGGTTGAAGGAATACAGTGAGCTGGGAAGTTGCCTCTCATCTTAATTTTCACAGTACCCTGCCCTTCCTCAATTACTCAACCCTGCCACTGACTATGGAGATGGTCCAAGTGTCCCAAAGTTTCCCTACATTGCATTAAAATACTCTGTTCTTTACACAAAATCACTCCAAGGTAAGAAGCCGCCCGGAAATTTGTCAAGTGCTGGATCACACAGGTGATCCCAGAAGCAGACAGAGATCATTGACTTGTGTCCTGTACTGCCTATTTTATACTTAGGCGTATGGTTAATGTTGCCTATGGATAGAAGCTTGGGGAGAGATTTGATCCCTACAATGGGACCAAGTCGAGTGATGGGCAAGGGGTCAGGGAGCAGCCTGCTTGGATTTCTATGGCCAAAAGAGGATGCCATAGTTCTGCCTTTAAACTAATGCCAGCTACTGAATGAATAAGCCTCATTCAGGGTAAGTTCTGAGGGATGTAAGGGGAGTGCTGAACCTGAGGGCCATTTTTAGTTTTTGCCCCAGCCACAATGTCTTCCTGCTGCTATTTAAGTCTGAAGCAGTTTTGATCACTAGTTGAAGGTTCTCCTAACAACGTCATAGATGTGTATAAAGCTCAGTTCTCTACTTATTTATACAGGCTATATCTCACCTCAAATTATTACTTGTGGGACTTTTATCACATTATACTTTGGAAGCCTTATTTGTATGACAAACATTATTCTACCCTTTTTACAGATGAGAAAACTGAGGCCATGAGAAATTAAGTGACTTGCCCATGTTCTCACACAGCTAGTGTCTATATTTAAAATATCTCAATTGATCATCACAACTACCTTAGAAGGTAGATGCTACTATTATCCCCCCCCTTATTTTTCAAATAAGGAAACTGAGATAGATTGAAGTTTGCCTAGAATTACATGGTTAGCAAATTTCTGAGGATAAATTTGAACTCATACTGAGTAACTGAAATTTGTATTAAACAAAAATTATTTATAAATTTTTTGATGACATCTGATGCATTGTAGCACACTTAATCAAACTCATAATTCAGTCTTTGGGAATCACTATCATTTTTGTTGTTTAGTTGGTTCAACCAAACTCCTAAAAACCCCATTTTTTTTTGGCAAAGACACTGGAACAATTTTCTATTTTCTTCTCCAGTTCATTTTACAGATGAGGAAAGTGAAGCAAAAATGGTTAAGAGACTTCTCCAAGGTCACACAGTTAAGTGTGAGGCTAGATTTGAGCTTATGAAAATTCCAAGCTCAATGTTCTATCCACTAGACAGACTTTCAGTACTCTAAATCACTATCACAGACAAATAGTTCCCCTCCATTTCTTCTTTTCTAAAATGAGGGGATGGGATTCAATGACCTGTAAATTCCCTATCTTCTAACATTGAAAGTATTTTAGGAACTATCATAGCAAATAATAACATTGGACTCAGAACATTAAATCCAGTCCCCATTATGTCTAACACCTATAGCTTTCTACCAACAAAACAGATGTTCACCTCAAAACTCTGTAACTTATGTCATCTCAAAATCTAAAAGTTCATATTGGCAGGACTATGAAGGAAAAGGTCATTACATACTTGGTATGATTCCAGAGTGGAACAAAATTTTTGGAGAACATTCTGATAATGTTCTGATAATAAGAGTAATAAAATCTATATGCCTTTTGATCTAGTAATTTCATTTGGTGGACTTTATCTTGAAGATATGAAAAGAAGTTTAAAAATACTTGTATAAATTATAGTTGAAGCTGTTTTATTTGAAGATATGAAAAGTTAAAAAAAATACTTGATAGAATTCTATTGAGATAGAATTTAAACTTAGATCTGCTGCTTTACCTATTAGCCTTCTATTTCTCCTTTCAATAAAGAAGTTATTTAAATTGTGGCAGCAAGGCTAAAAGGGTTGTAAAAGCACTTTCTCAATCTCTCTCTCTCTCTCTCTCTCTCTCTCTCTCTCTCTCTCTCTCTCTCTCTCTCTCTCTCTCTCTCCTTCTCTCTCTCTCTCTCTCTCTCTCTCTCTCTCTCTCTCTCTCTCTCTCTCTCTCTCTCTCTCTCTCTCTCTCTCTCTCTCTCTCTCTCTCTCTCTCTCTTCTCTTCCTCCCTTGTAATGGGGCCAGATTCTGGAGAAATGTATTTGAAACAAGGATTCTTACAACAAGGTTTTCACTCAGTGGAATCGATAAGAGAATGGTTATCTAGTTTAGCATGTGAATTCTCTAGTTCAGTATGATTGCCCTAGTGATATAATGATTGGTTTATGCGCAGTATACTATAATGATGTAATTGTAATAGAGGATATAAACTGGGACAATTTCAAGCAGAGGCAGACTCAGAGAAGACAGAGGACTGGAGGCTGAAGCCCAGGCTCTCCAACTCAGAGAGATATTCACTCCATCTCCCACCACCGTGGTGGCTGGCCTGTCCTCCTTCATTTCTCCACTGAAACTAAAACATATTCTGGAGGGCCTCCAGAAAGCTAGCCCGGGCCCCAGGTAAGGAGACAGACTGTGAAGGAGACAAAAAAGACATTTGGACTTTATCCCTGGCTATTCTCATAGTGATTAGTCTGATGGAAACGAAGGCTGGTTCCAAGACCTCCAGAAAACTAACCGGAACATTACACTCCCTCTCTCCTTCCCTCTCTCTTCTTGCCTCCTTCTTTCCCTCCCTCTCCTTTCCTCCCTTTCTCTCCCTCCTTCTCTCTCTTTGTCTCTCTCTCTCCTCTCTTTCTCCTCCTTTTCTTCCTTCCTTCCCTTTCTCCCTCCTTCCCTCCCTTCTCCCTGTCCCTCTGTCTCTTCCTCTGTCTGTCTGCCTTTCTCTTTTTCTCTCACGCCTCGACTTGTGTATGTGAATGTAGATAGGAGGTTGTGAGCAGAATCAAAGGCTCATAAATCTAGAGCCTAAAAGCATCTTAGAGAATAAGTCCCACCCTTTTAAAAATAAAGAAACTGAGGAATGAGAGGATGAGTGACTTACCCAGGCTTATGCAAGTAACATGTATCTGAGTCAGTATGTGGACCTAGGTTCTCTTAACTCTGGGTATGACACCTATCCACACAGGGTATAGGATGATAGGGTTAACATTCCTTGATCCAGGAATGGAGAGCAGGAGAAGAGAAGGAATGGCAATTAGGGGATATAGAAGTGACTTTGGTAACAGATCGCAGAGTCTGGGCCAGTGGTTCAGAAAAATATGCTGTTACCCCTATTTGATGCATCTCATAGGTGAACCAGCAGAGGGCACCTTTGCTCAACAAAACCCAGCTACCTCGGACAGCAATTTTCTGCCTACATAGATGGATGGCAAGCAAACTCACCAGATCACAAGACAGAGCCTTGTCCAACTCCTTCGTTTTGCAAATGGGGAGAAGGCCCCTGCAATATGAAATGCTTTGTTCAAACTCATTTAATTAATGGTAGATCCAAAAGTTTTCTGACTCCAAACTTGTTCTACCTCATCCCCATAATCATCATTTTAAGAAGATCCCTACACCCATGTATCAGTGTCTCCTTTTTTTATTTAAAAATACTATTAAATATCTAACAACATGAATTAATATAGCACTCTAAAATTTGAAAAATCCTTTATGTACAAAGCATTTGTTGTGAATTCAGACCTGGGTTCAAATTCTATCTCTGATTCTTACTACCTCTGTGATCTTGAACAAGTGAACTAACTTTTATGAGCATCAATTTCCTCATCTGTAAAATAAAGATTGGATTAGGTGGCTTCTGAGGCCCCTTCCAGCCCCAGATCTAGGGTCCTATGATTTTATTTGGACCTCATGACAATAAGGTAGGTGCTATTACTAGTTCTACCTTACAGATGAGGAACTTAAGGCACAGAATGTTTAAAGGACTTTCTTGGGTACACAGCTAGCAAATATCTGAACCCAGGTCTTACTCCAAACTAAGCTAAATGGTTCCACAGTAGATAGAGCATCAGGCATTGAGTTAGGAAGAACTGAGTTCAAATTTGGCTTCAGGCACTACTTGTGTGACTCTGGGTAAGTAACCCCTATTTACTTCAGTTCCTCATCTAAATGGGGAAATACTGGAAAAGGAAATGGCATACACTCTAAGAACTTTGCAAGAAAGCCCCACGGGGTCACATGGAGTCAGACATGACTGAATGACTGAACAAAAATAAACATCATAGATTTTTATTAGTGATATTTGATGCAATGATTATTCCAAGTATATGGTTCTTTTCTTATTCTATTACAGTTATGCCCATGCAAAAGCATTTTAATTGTGTGTATTGAAATTGTATATCTTGTCTTTTCTAATCTCTATCCTTAGTTTGGCTTAGAATTCTCCTCTAGTCATAGTTTTGAAAGACTGATCCTTTCACTATTCTATGATATGATATTTTATCTTCAGACTGCATATCTAGTTGAAATTTATAGTTATATATGATTCAAAACTGTCTTCCAGGTTTTCCAGTGATTCTCATTTTAAAAAATCCTTCCCTCAGTGATTTATGGTTTTAGATTTGTGGAACACTAGACTACTGTTTTCTTGCTTCTAGATTTTGCTTTTTCTTATTTTTTTCACTACTTTTTCTATTTCTTATTTTCTTATCCCATACCAAATGATAATGATTGCCTTATAAAGTTTGAGATCTAGGAATGCTATTTCCCACCTTCATTTTCATTTTATGATGTCCTTTTTATTCTTCCAAGTGACTCCCAACAACTCCCACAGTACTTTTGAAAAAGATGACCACCAATAATGGGATTGGCCCAAACCTAGTCATGTTATCTGTAGACAGAGTTGCTTAGATAGAGTCAAGCTGATATGAAATGTCAAATATCTAAATAATACTCCTGCAAACTGTTTTTATCATCTGATAAGGTTTAAATATCAGCCTCCCCACAGATTCCAACAATATCATAAGTTGTTATTCCTGTTCTGTTAATGCATGCTGTGTCTTTCATTTTGGGTATTCCTTTTGTATATAGGAATAAATTTCATGCCCCATACTTAATTCATATTTTTGGAGAATTTCTAGATATATAACCTATTCTCAAGATCCCCAGGATGTTAGGGTTAACAAGCTTAGAGAGAAGTCTTATACCCCTTTCATTAAAGGTAAGGCTACCCAGGAATGAATGTAGTCCAAATATTTCTGGGTATTGTCAGGATATTCAGAGACACCCTGTTTTCCATAGCCAAGGGCCAACAAGCAAGCTGTGCATTTACCTTTTTGGATGATCTCACCCTCTAGCAAAATTACATAATTATTGTATTGCTTTGATCAGCAGCAGAGTTCAGACAAGTTCTGTTCACGAAGTCCTACTAAGAATCAAACTTGTCACATTGTCAGGGCTATAGCTCATCATGCAATTATTGGTACAAGTACTAAGATACTTGTACACTTGTACAAGTCCCCCAACTAGGGACAAGATCCTGGAACATGTGATTAATCTACTTCCTTACTTGTAAATAATTTCCCTCATTTTGAAATTAAACTTCTACTTGATTTCCGACTCGTCTTTAGCCTACTCTATTAGGTTACTGCAACTCATAGGTTGAAGACCAGCTCTATATGATTGACATTAATTGGTATCAGAAGTGGGATTGGACACAGAACTGGACCACTGGACTCTCTGGAATCAGTGGAAATGGATTAAGTGCCCGCAGAGATTTATCTCTCCAGGGGTCCGACAAACCCCTACCATATCCTGCTTTGTTCCTACTCCAATTTTCTGAATTCCCATCTTGATTGAGCTTGTGAGGACCTCCCAGTTTGTTTTGGATCACTCTGATAAACTTGTCCTTTCTTAAACTGTACACCTCTGTAAAATCACAACTTTGTGCTTCTACTTTTAAAAAAAACTGTCCCACTTGTAACTTGTGTTCCTCTATAAAATTAGAATTGTATTTGAAGACTTTGTTAAAAACTATTTCTGTTGGTACTTGTATTGTTGTTTTGTCTGAGTTTGTCTTTGTAAAATATAAAATATTTATATTGTGTTTGTGCTGTGAGTTAGATTCTGTTACCCTGAAAGTTAAAATGTAGCCAGCCAGAAAAACTTCTAAGAACTGCAGCCTGAGAGTTTAAAACACTGGAAAAGATTAATGAATTTTCATAGTCAAAGCAATTATCCCAATAAGGAGGACTAATTCCCATTTTAGGCTTTTTGCAGATTAGGTTACAAGGAAGGAAAAAAATCTGCAAGGCTTTTTTTGTCATTTCATCTTTGGTTATGTTGGAATTACAGAAATAAAGTCAGTTATCAAAATCTGTGGAACTACTAAAAAACATTTTAGCAAATTAAGGATATTAAAGATTAAGCCTTTTAAGATTTACAGGGTAGAACTCCTCAAACTTTGGGATGATTTCAGAAATTCACTTTCTTCTGAAACATTTTAGAAAGTTTTGGGGTACCATTCTGTAGAATTTGTTTTAATGAAAATTAAGGATTAAATTTTATTTTAAAAATTTTTAAAGAAAATGGCAAGAATAATAGCATTATTACTCTAGGGAAAAGAATGAAAGCAGCTAACTTTGAAGTTATTCCAGAGTGAAGAAAAAAAAAATTTGGTAAACGATTTGCACTCTATAGCTACCTCTTTAACCATTCTTGGACTATGAAAAGAGGACTGATTGTTTAAACCAAAGATCTCTTGTAACTTCCCCAAATTGGACTGTCTCTCTCTTCCAGTTGACTCCTCTCATCTCAGATCAGATTCCCAAATAAAGGTGTTGGAAAAATGCTAGAAAATTGTAAGGAAACTTGAATTACATTCCAGTTGTAGAAATGTATTAGCTGTATAATCTTAAGCAACTTTTATTCTCTCTGTTTACTCCAGTTTTCTCATCTCTAAAGAGAAAAATAATACACATTTCTCAGGACTATTGTGAGGACCAAAATAATGTAATGATTGCTTTAACATAGTGACTAGAAGCAGGACAATATTATTATTTCTTTAATTGACTGTAGTTGTTCTATACATAACTCTAAAATGGTTTTTGACAAAGGATAAGATCAGTGCTTTTTATATGTGATAATTTGGAAATGGATTTGATGCCATCTGAAATTTTGTTTCAGGTTTTAAATACATGATGTTGTTTGTATTATTGTTCTGTTTCTAAATTCTCTTATAATGTGAAATTTGAGAGACTATTATAACAGAAATGCTGTTACACAAAACAACTTTTAAAGTGGGATGCTGTTACAATGAATTGGACTTTTAGAAGGATAAGTATAAAAAATAGATATCTGAAAATTCAAAAATACTTGAGATATTTTGTAATAAAACATAATTATAATACATAACAGCAATTTTTCATTTGAAATTCTAGCTATTATGAAAGTGAATAGAGTGGTTTAAAAGTGTAGTTTCAACATATTAAAGATGAGTCAACTATCGGGTGTTTGTATGTCTGAAGCTCCAGAATATGGATAATTTTAATTTAAAAGTAACAAGTAAATTAAATGTTAACTATTAGGGAAACATCAGGAAAGATATTCAAACCTTAAGTTGTGATTAGTGAAATTTTGTTACTTAAGGTAAAAATTCTTAGGATTGTAATTAATTACACAGGAATAATTATTTGAATTGTCATGAAACCAATAGTAGAAAACAGCATGTGCTGCGGTCTGGGAATTGTTAAAGGTGGATGACTGTGCCTGGGAAATATTTGGGGGATAACCTTAAACACAGCCTATGTATGATCCTCCTGACTCTATTTCCCCATTGTTCTACTTCCTTTCTGAAAAGGAAATTTCCCCATCTAGTTAATCCTGAACTTTGATTTTAATAACCTGTGACTACATGATTGGCTGCCAGATATGACTCATGCTTATAATCAAACAGAGCTAAGGTAATTTTTCCCTGTTATGATACATGACATTGTTATAACTATGTTCCTCTTTTTTTCT
The DNA here is from genome assembly GCF_048593235.1 of Sminthopsis crassicaudata. NCBI lineage: Eukaryota > Metazoa > Chordata > Mammalia > Dasyuromorphia > Dasyuridae > Sminthopsis > Sminthopsis crassicaudata. The sequence goes on from NC_133622.1 coordinate 173,083,100, forward strand.
TTAGCAAATTTCTATTATCAAGAAGTTTTGGAAATATAATACTAAATATATTAAATAATATGTCGATACTGAAACATCTCTGAGTTACTATAATAGGATGCAAGTAGAAATACATTACAATTTTATCCTATATCTGTGATCAAATTATAATATAGGGATGATATTCTTCTAAGAGGGAAATGATTAGACAAATAAGACAAAGAAGTAATGTAAAAAGTTTTCTAAATAAGAGCTATTTGCATACATATATGACTGACTTCTAAATTTATCTATTATAAAAAGTCAGGCTTTTAGTATATTTTAGTAATAAGTTCTCAAATTGGATTAAGATCTTATATATAATTTCTATGGATAATGGTAACGAATGTTAGATTATTTTCCTATTATTAAAGTATCTATTTGACATTTTGAAAGGCAGAAAAATTCATTTTATGGTTGGACCCTCACAAATTTTTAAAAGATTCTTATATCAAGTATAAGATTTAGGTAGGGATAGAAACAACAAATAATATGTGAACTGAAACTCTCTAAAGTTTCAAAATTAGAGAACCAAATTTAAAGGATAATATTAGTAGAATTATCTAGGAACTTCCATATTAAGAATCAGAAAAGCAAAGCATCTTTTAGAGCTGTCCAGAGAATAATCGTATTGTCCAAGATATCCAGGGTCCAAATAACCACATGAGAAATCTAGGACTCAAAATATACTAATTGAATGGATATTGAGAATGGGTTGCTATTCAAGGAGACTTGATATCAATTAATATTGATGATAACTAATATATTACTTTGGTCTTTTGTTTTAAGATGTTTATGCTGAAGTTTTCTTGGTTACTTTGGTAACATCCCTTTTTAGTCTATTGTGAGACCTCTAAGTAGTTTGATCTGTACCTGACTTAATATAATTATGTAATTATGGGAATTGTGAAAAAATTTTATTTCATTATTTGAACCTAGTCCTGTGTGATTGGAAAACTGAACCAATCTCGATGTATTATTTAGAGACTCTTTAATTAAGAAACTCAAATTCAAAGATTTATGCAAGAAGTTTTCTCTAAGGGCCTCTACCAAGTCCTTCTGATTATTCCCATATCTGCCAAGCTTGTGGATGTGTACTCCTGGATCGTCCAAAGAAAGCCCCTACTCCTGAGTGGACAGTAAAATCCTCCACAGACCTCAAGGTTCATCTGATACAGACTCAAAAGCAGCTGACACCCAGGTGGAGCAGCTGTTCCAAGATTCTACATGAGGGCTGAGTGTACCATCCTGTTCCCTTTTGTTATGTGCCCAAGGCCTGATTCAGATGTGTTTTGACATTTTCCAGCTAATACCCAGAATAGGAATGGTACAATATTTCTTATAGGACAGCTAGGTGGCACAATAAATAGAATACTAGACCTGGAGTTCCAATTCAGCCTCAGACATATACTAGCTCTAATTCTGACCAAGATTTTTAACCTTGTTTACCTCAGTTTCCTCATCTATAAAATAAGCTTGGCAGCGATTACCAAAACCATTTGGTATTAGCTAAGAAACAGACTAGTTGATCAGTGGAAAAGGTTAGGTCCAAAGGACAAAATAATCAATAACTTTAATAATCTAGTGTTTGACAAACCCAAGGACCCCAGCTTTTGAGATAAGAACTCAATGTTTGATAAAAATGGCTGGGAAAATTGGAAATTAGTATGGCAGAAACTAGGCATTGACCTACACTTAATACCATACACCAAGCTCAGGTCAAAATGGGCTCATGACCTAGGCATAAAGAATGAGATTATAAATAAATTAGAGGAACATAGGATAGTTTACCTCTCAGACATGTGGAAGAGGTATGAATTTATGTCCAAAGAAGAACTAGAGATCATTATTGATCACAAAATAGAAAACTTTGATTATATCAAATTGAAAAGTTTTTATACAAACAAAACTAATGCAAATAAGATTAAAAGGGAAACAATAAACTGGGAAAACATTTTTACAGTCAAAGATTCTGATAAAGGCCTCATTTCCAAAATATATAGAGAATTAACTCTAATTTGTAAGAAATTAAGCCATTCTCCAACTGATAAATGGTCAAAGGATATGAACAGACAATTCTCAGATGAAGAAATTGAAACTATTTCTAGTCATATGAAAAGATGCTCCAAGTCATTATTAATCAGAGAAATGCAAATTAAGACAACTCTGAGATACCACTACACACCTGTCAGATTTGGCTAGAATGACAGGGAAAGATAACGCGCAATGTTGGAGGGGATGTGGGAAAACAGGGACCCTGATACATTATTGGTGGAACTGTGAATGAATCCAACCATCCTGGAGAGCAATTTGGAATTATGCTCAAAAAGTTATCAAACTGTGCATATCCTTTGATCCAGCAGTATTACTACTGGGCTTATATCCCAAAGAGATTTTAAAGAAGGGAAAGGGACCTGTATGTGCCAAAATGTGTGTGACAGCCCTCTTTGTAGTGCCCAAAAACTGGAAACTGAGTGGATCCCCATCAATTGGAGAATGAATTGTGGTATATGAATATTATGGAATATTATTGTTATGTAAGAAATGAGCAACAGGATGATTTCAGAAAGGCCTGGAGAGACTTACATCAACTGATGCTGAGTGAAATGAGCAGGACCAGGAGATCATTATATACTTCAAAACAATACTATATTATGATTAATTCTGATAGACATGATTCTCTTCAACAATGAGATGAACCAAATCAATTCCAATAGAGCAGTAATGAACTGAACCAGCTACACCCAGCGAAAGAACTCTAGGAGATGACTATGAACCACTACATAGAATTCCCAATACCCCTATGTTTGTCTGCCTGCATTTTGGATTTCCTTCACAGGCTAATTGTACACTATTTCAAAGTCTGATTCTTTTTGTACAGCAAAACAACTATTTGGACATGTATACATATATTGTATTTAATTTATACTTTAACATATTTAACATGTATTGGTCTACCTGCCATCTGACGGCAGGGAGAAGGAAGGGAAAAATTAGAACAAAAGGTTTGGCAATTGTCAATGCTGTAAAATTACCCATGCATATATCTGGTAAATAAAAACTATAATAAAATAAAATAAAATAAAATGAGCTTGGAAAGGAAATGGCAAACAACTCCAGTATCTTTGCCAAGAAAACTTCAAATAGAATTATGAAGTAATATGACCAAAAACGACTGAAGAACAGACAATATCTGTTATCCTGAGCCTCAGAGAGTTTTCTCAATGTTATGGACGTATGACTTTATAGGTTCTAAGTTATGTTTCTTTCTGGGAGAGAACTGGAGAATTTTAGGCATTTTCTATGTTTGTTTTTGGCTCCTAAGGATCTTTTGCATCTCTTACCTTTCTGTGAGGTAGTAAAGACTTTCTTAACCTGAGATAATTTGAGATAATTAGGTGTTTTTCAAGCTTTGGGGGCTCCTTCTACCCACTTATAAGTCTAGATACAAACAATATACTGAGTAAACTGGGATATTGGGAGTATATGGGAAGCTACTCCATGGAATCAGAGAAAAAATAGACTTTGAGGGCTAACTCCCAGCATTAAAAATAGTTTGTTCAGACCTTGAGTCTTAGAGGGCCAAAACCACAAGTTGCATATAAAGAAATATAATAATTTCGTCATATTTTTATTTGTATTAACCCATAAATAATAACCGATTTCTTATACCTAACAAAGATGTAATTCTCAAAAGCATAGAGGGGGAATGTGAATGATAATCCTATGAATGTCCCAGGATAGTCAAAGTATTGTCAATCCTCATTAGAAATACATAATGAACAGTTATTGTCATTTACAAACCTATTAATTATTAAAAATCAACCAATCTACTCTAGATTAGAACAGAAATAGAATCCTGGCAGACAGACAAGATGAAATTGAATCTGAGTCCTGGATCTCTGGAGATCCTAGGAGACTTCATTGACTCATTATGCTTCAGTTTCTTTCCCTGTAATATGAGAGTTTTAATAATCATACACTCTATCTCAGAGGACTATTGTGAGGAAAGGATTTAGGAAAAATGGTTGGGCATATAGAAATTGGAAATAGTAACAGATGGAATCATGGGGAAATCAGCCAGGGAACCAGAGGTCAGCAAGGAGGACAGTAGTAAAGGAAGAAGTCAAAACAAGATGAGGCAGGAGCGAGGGAGCAGGGTTAGAAGTAGTGATAAATCGATCAGATAAGCGAAAGGATAGGCAGGCAGACAGGCAAGCAGTAAACCTCTATAGGACAGAGGAAGTCAATGAATCATGGGAGGCTGAATGGGTTTTTGGATGATCTAGTACAGTACAAAATGTGGTCTGGGGACCTGTGGGGATCCCAGAGACTCATCTATGGGGTCCACAATGTCTAATTATTTTTATAATCATACATTTCTAACTAATGATTATAATCATCATTTCATAATAATATATTTCTACTAATGATTATAATCATTTCATAATCACATATTTCTAAATAATGATTTTAATCATAATTTCATAATTATACATTTCTAAATAATGATTATAATCATTTCATAATCATACATTTCTAAATAAATTATGAATATCGATAGATATCACCTACACAGACAAAAGCTCTTAGAGTAGAGGATCCTCAATACTTTTTAAATGGAGTCCTGAGAATAGAAAGTTTGAGAACCACTGATCTGGCCCAACCCTGTCATTTGACAGTGAAAAGAACACTTACTAAGTTGCACTTAGAATATGCCAGGCACAATATTTAGTGCAAATACAAGGAAGCGCCCTCAAGGAGTTTATCTTCCAATGAGGTATGTCTTCAGATAAAAAGGAGAAGAGATTACACTTGTAAACTATTTAGGAAGCATTATCGAGGTTTAAGCTCCTTCTCTAGAAGGCAAACACTGGCCTGTTAGAACAGAGGGATCCAGGGGTTAAGTCCAGGTTCCAGAGAAACAGACTAACCCTAGAGAAGTTTAAATAACCATAATGATTCAAGAGGTGTAAAACTAAATCACTATGAGAGGGGAGTTCCTTTCTCATTTGAGGAGTTAGGGAAGGCTTGGAATAGAAGGCATTGAAGCTGAGTTTTACAAGAGTAGGAAGGCTTTAAAGATTTTCAAGGGTAAGGAGGATTAAAGATAGCATTCCAGGGGTAGGCCTTAGCAAAGACATGGAAGCAGAAGAATACAGCACTTATTTAGGGACAATGGCATAAGTTTAGAGAAAAGATTGACATTGAGGGTAGGTATAGGAAAGGAAGGTCATACAAGATGAGACTGAAGATGTAAGAACCACATTTTGAAAGGCCTCGAATGTCAAGCAGAAGGGTTAAAATTTTATTCAGTAAGCACTAAAGAGCCACTGAAAAGTGTTGAACAATGGTGTGGTTAGATCTAAGCTTAAAACATGATGGACTGAAGAGGTTGGGAACTTTTCCTTCACAATCACCAGTTCCACTTGACTGTTCTGCTTACTCCATTAAAAACACTTTCTCCTCTTGTGTGGATAGCTGTGCTCATTAAGCTATGCTATAGAATCAGACTTAACTATAATTATAGAATCAGACAAAACTCAGGAACCTTTGCCTTCTACTTCTACAACTTCTCCTCCTATTGGGAGTTCACCCAAGAACCACCATCAGAAGAACCAAGACTATAAAGGCTTCATTGTCCAGACTCTCTTGAGGACAGGACTCAGATTTTTTTTCTACACACACACTCCCCACTTTGATAAGTCCCTTCCAGAGATTCCATTTTGAAAATAGTCCCATTTCCCAGGCTTTTACCTCCATGTCATCCTGCCCCCAGATTCCCACAGCTCCATATTATGTATTGTCTTCCCTTGTTAAAATATAAGCTGCTAGAGGGATGAATTATCTTTCTTTCTTTACATTTGTCCCCTATAATACTTAGCACAGTGCCTGGCACCTAGTAAGCACTTTTAATAAAGGTTTATTGACATGATGACTTCTAGTCAGTACATGGATGGCATCCTGAGACACGGAACGTTGCCAACTCTCACCCCCACCCCAGCATACATATTCACTCCAACACTGACCCCAGTGGTTGATCCCAGGATGCTTCTTCACTATCTCTTTACAGTATGAAAGCTCCTTACTAATATTACTAACTCTCTGCCCATGCTCCTCAAAGCCTAATTTCCTTAACAATCCTTGTAAGCACCGCATCCAGATATGTCTGGATATGTTTTTGAAAGTCCTTTGGCATAATGGGCGGATAGATAGCTGCATGCCCACCAGATTATCATACATAGAATTGAATGCTCATGGTAGTGAGAAGCTCCAGGAGGCTCCCCCGAGGCAGGGGGTGATGAGGGTCTGTCCTAGGATTGTAGCAGTGGGGACAGAGAGGATCCTATGATCTTGGATCTAGAGTTGGAGGGCTTTCAGAGGCCTCATTTTACAGATGAAGAAACTGGGGAGTGGAAGGGTTGAGTTTTTTTTTCCAGTGTCACACAGATAGAAAGAGTCAAAGATAGGATTTGAATCCAAGTCCTCTGTTTCCAAAAGACAGGAGGACTTGTGTTATATAGGTAGAACCAACAGAATTCAGTCACTGACTGAATTTAAGAGGTGAAGGAGAGGGAAGTATCAAAGATAACCCCAAGCTTATGAACATGGGAAATCAGGTGAATGTGCATGTCACAGTCAAAAAGTAAAGGCAGAAGGAAGAACAAATTTACAGAGAAAAACAAAGGGCTCAGTTTGATCATGTTGAGAAATCTTGTAGATACTGAGTCTGGGCATTACAGGAAGTCAGAGGCATCTTGGATTTCAAGCAGAAAATTGAGTCCAGCCCCCTCATTTTGCCTGGGTTGGTGAGGCTTTATAACCAGAGGGATCATCTGATGCCGTCCCAGCAAGACTGCCCTTTCCTCAGTTTACCCCAGTGACTCCAGAACTAAAGAAAAGAGCAGAAGGGGAGAAAGAAGAGTCAAAAAAAAATCAGAGGGGTGCCCCCGGCAGACACCTGAGAAAAGAAAGTGAAAGTGAGAAGATCCTATCACAAAGAGCATCTCCTGTTAGTCATGGAGTGTAAAATCTACCTGAAAAGCTTATTCAAGTTCAGAATGACAATTGAAGATATTCTGCTATATTCAAAACAAGGGAACCATGGGGAAGGGATGTTCTCCCCCTTCCCACCTCCCAGCCACAGGTTTCCCACCGTTCATGCCAAGCGGGGCTTTTCGAGCCTCTTTTTTCCTGGAAACAAGTAAAGTACCCAGAAACACTCTCGATTCTACCGTGCTCCTAAATTCTCCCCGTAAGTGTACGCTCTGGAGAGGCCTTCTAACGGAACCCCAAGGTGAGACACTCAGTGCGGAGCGAAGAGCAGCCATCCTGGGAGAGGAGCCTCTCCCCTTGAGGACCAATGAGCCTTCGAGGTCTTTATCCCCCGAGGGAGTGCCCCAGGGTGGCAAGAACCCCACCAGACCTGAGCTCCGCTCGCCAGCCACTCCAGGAAAGAAAGTTGCTTCGTTGTAGTAAACACCCACATATCACCGAGGAAGAGAATGAGTCAGAAGGTTATTAATAGCTACATTGTATCATTTCCTCTCCTGCCAACACACGGGGGTGAATAGTTGACTCTTAGATAGCTCAAGGCAGGGCAAAAAGCAGCACAGGCTTTTTGTGTAGAGCCGTAAGCAAGAAGCATTTAGATTAATAAAAGTTAAAAGTGTTTCAAGAGTTCTTTCCTGTAATGAAGGGAAATGTGATCACTGAGTAAGAATAAAATAATAGTGACCACTCGACTCAAAAAAAAAAAAAAAAAAATGAGAAGTACAATCCCCAATCCCCTCCTTTCTTTTTAAGAGGTGGGGGAATATTGTATTCACTGTCAGACTGCTGCTGGAAGCTTGGATTGTTTTTTTTCCTCTCCTATTCTGCTGATGAAGGGCTAGGGAGGGGAAGAAGTATGTACTTGTAAATGGAAGTGATACAAATGAAAGATACTCATACTTTTTTTCTTAATTTAAAGAAGAAATGTGTAAGAGCCAATCCACGAATAAAAACCCACGTGTTTTATGATCTATAATATTTTTACAGGGAGAGTGGGTCAGTAGTTATGATGTAACTTATTCTTCCTCTGTCAGGAAGAAGCCCTGGCTATTAGCAAGTATAATAATTAATCCCTAGTGGTCCTCAAACTTTTTAAATAGAGGCCAGTTCCCTGTCCCTCAGACTGTGGGAGGGCCGGACTCTAGTAAAAACAAAAGCTCCCACTCTGTCTCCGCCCCTCAGCCCACTTGCCATAACCCGGAGGGGAGGGTGCATAAACGTCCTCAGCGGCAGCGCCCGTAGTTTGAGAATCCCTGAACTAGACTGTCACATTTGTATAGAGCGATTGTGAGGATGGAACTCTTTATCCATCTCCCTGTCTATCCTTAACTTTTGTGCATCTTTAAACAACTTATGAGATGTTGGTTATCCTATCTGAGTCCAACTCTTCATGATACCCATTTGGGGTAAAGATATTGGAGTGGTTTGCCATTTTCTTCTCTCACTTATTTTACAGATAAAGTAAAGCAAACAGGATTAAGTGACTTGCCCAGAGTCACAGTTTATAAGAGTCTGAGGTTGAATTTGAACTCACAAAGATGAGTTTTCCTGATTTAAGTACCAGTTTATCCTCTACACTACTTAGTTGCATACAAATACACTGGATTCTTATTATGTTGTAAGAATGATACATGTGACATATGAATTCTAAGAAGGATGAGCAACTTGCCTGAGCTGCTGCAGCGTGAAATAAGCACAACCAGAAGAATAATTCATGCAATAACTACAATATTACAAATTAAAAAGATATCACTAAAAGAAGCTGAGCACTGAGTAACTAACAGCTGTAAACACCTAGAGAACAGATCATGAAACTATTTTTTCCTTTGTCAGAGAGATGGGGAGAGGATGCCCACAAGGAGAGCGCTGTGCATTATCAGTAACCACTGCTTTTCTTAACTGTTTTTCTTTGTTATAAGAAAGGGTTCATTTCAAAGAGGTGAGGGACTATCTCTGAATGTAATGTGAAAACAGAAAGCATCCATAAAAACTATTTTTAAAAACATTAGCTTAGTGACTTTCCCATAGACACCTCTCCACATATCTCATTGCCCAGTGACTGTGCATGAAGTTAAGAAACAGCTGCTAGTCTCCTGGATTTTTTTTATAGAGTAACCTCTTCCAGGGGCTGGGACAGGGGAAAACAGCAAATGGTCTTCTTTTCCCCTGTTTTTGATACTTATGAATAAAAGATGATACTATAGGGGGAAAAGGAGGAAAGAAAAGCAAAGGGAACAAGTATCAATTAAGTGCCTGCTGTGTGCCAAGCATTGTGCTAAGCATTTTTATAGATGTTATTTTATTCGACTATCAGAGTAATCCTGGAATGTAGATACTATTATAATCCCTATTTTACAGATCAAGAAATTGAAACAAACATAAGTTAAGTGACTTGCCAAGCATCACCTAGCCAGTAGATGATTTCAACTCGTCTTCCTGACTCTAGACCCAGCCCTCAATTCACTGCAGTACCCCCTCACTGTCTACAGATTGTGTAAACCTAGACCTAAGCTACGTGTCCAACCATGTGATCTATATACTCAAGAAACTACAATGACTCCTTTATTATATGTATGTATACACACAATATATGTTTGTATGTATATGCATATATATACTTTAAATACACATAGAAATACATATAGAAACTATGTATATATGTATGTATATTTTAAATACATATAGAAAATATATAAATATATTTTATATAAAGATTCTTTGGTTTGACATTTAAAAACCTTCACAAACTGACTCCAAAATACTTTCCTCATTATACATGTAAGCCAGCCCTGCCTCCCTGTTTCTGTCCAAAATATCTGATGTTGTACATTTTGGGATTGAACCTCTGGGAAGTTCTGTGTTCTGTACTTTTTTGTTTTGTAGGGTTAAATATTTTATTCCCACCCACACATGCTGGGTCCAATCAAATGGACTTTCCTTATGTTCGTCACACTCAATATTACATCTCCAACTCTGGGTCTTTCTACAAGCTGTTCCCTTCCCCATACTTAGAATTCTCTCATCTCTGATTCTGAGAATACCTAGTCTCCTTCAAAGTACAGATCAAACATCAAAAGTACAAATAAGCAGATCCTACATGAGGCCTTTTCTGATTTCTAACACTTTCATTCCTCCAAATTATTTTATTCCATATATAATAATTTGGTACAAAATGATATATATGCATGCTGTTATGTTTGGTAAATTTCAAACTTTTGAGGTCAATTATTTTATCTTTATAACATCAACATCTCACGTAGTACCTGGCATTGGCTTCTAATAAATGCTTATTGATTAATGTGCCATATCGAATCAAGTGCCCGAGTTCCAAAAAAAATAAAAAACAAAAAAAAAACAAAATTAAAAATAGCTTATCACCAAATTAAGTAAGATGACCAAGTTGTATTCCATATAGAAGAGGCAGTATACAGTATGGGAAGGAATAATGAGTTTGGTATCAAGAGAGATCTGAGTTTTAATCCCACTTCTGACACCTACTAGCTATGTGATTGATTATGTGCAACTTTCTTAACCTCTTAAATAACTTTTCTGAATTTCAGTTACTAATTCATAAAATGGGGATAATATTTTCAGTTATATGTACCACAAGAGATGATAGCATTACAGGATTACAAATATCGACTTTTATAATATTATATGTCTACAAAATCAGACACCAAGTGTCTGTTCCTGAGGTAGAACAAAAGTGTGGCCCAGCCCCTCATAGATGCAAACACATTATCCTGCTGGTTACCTCAGCCACAGTGGAGGTGAATACTCCCTTGAAGGGCCCCTGGCTGCCAACGCCTATGAGGAGGGGAAAACCACAGAGCATCTCCACCCTTTTGGGTGCCAGAGTAAAAGGCAAATCCCAGAATGAGGTGGGGTTTCTTCCATCTAATAGCAAGTCTACATTTTTGATCTCCCCAAAAGCTGAATGCTTTCTGGAAGTCAGAGGAGCTACCAAATTCAAACTTTCCTCCCAGTCTATAAGAAAGTGATTTCTTGGCATTAGACTAGGAGGTGTTGGATGTCTCTGAGCCAATAACTGAGCACTAGGCATGGCAGTCAATAGGACTGTAGACCTCAAATCAGGAAGAGCTGATGTCAACTCTTGCTATATGACCCCTGAGCAAGACATGATACTTGTTCAGAGTTTAATTTGCTTATCTGTGAAATGAGACTAATAATAGCACTTTCCTTCTTGGGTTGTTTGGGAAAATCAAATGAGATCATAATTATAAGCATTAAAATGCAATTAAAGGTTATCTATTCTTAGTAGTACAATTGCTATGAGTTTTCTGGGGATAAAATCAAGTTCATCTGAGTTGTAAATTTGCTAAACTTTCCTTGGCAATATGGTTATCTAAAAAGTGATTATTTCAAAATGTACTTCTGATCCATTCACCGAAATACTGTTCCTCCATCTCAGGGGCAAAGTGAGGCTTTCCTTCACTATCTCTAGCTGAAAGTGACTCACAATGATCCAGGATCCCACCTTTGATTGTTTTTTTACTCTTTTTGGAAAAAGAGAAGAAGGAAGGGGAGGGGAGAAGAGAAAAGAGGTAAGGATAGGAGAAGATAGGGGAGGAAAGGACAGGAGAGAAGAAAAAAAGGAAAGGAGAGGAAAGGACAGGAGAGGGAAGGGGGTAAAGGAGTAGAAAGGAGAAGAGAAGAGAGGAGAGGAAAGGAGAGGAGAGATGACGATATGAAAGGAGAGGAGAGAAGAAAAGAGAAGAATCTAAATATTGATAGATATGTCTATCAGTATTTACCATATTAGAAATTAAAGAGAGGAGGGAAGATGAGAGGTGACAATAGGAGAGGAGAAGTGATAATAGGAGAGGAGAAGAAAAAGAGGAGAGAAGAGAAAAGGAAAGGGGAGGAAGAAAGGAGAGGGGAGGAAGAGAGGAAAGGAAAAGAAAGGAGAGGAGAAGAAAGGAGAGAAGAGGAGAAGTAAGAGAGGAGGGAAGAAGAGAGGAGAAGAGGAGAGGTGAGAGAAAACAATTGAAGGGGGGAGGAAAGGTGATGAGAGGAGAGGAGAAGGGAGGAGAGGACAGGAGAGGACAGTCGCATCGAGGAGAGGTGAGAGAGAAGAGGGGAGGAAAAGAGAGGAGAGGAGAGGTGATGATAGGAGAGGAGAAGAAGGGATGGAAAGAAGGAAGGAAGGATGAAAGAAAAAGAAAATGAGTGAAAAAAAGAAGGGAAGGCAAGTGAAGAAAGGGAAAGGGAAAAATTTTAAAGCATTTATGTTCTTACTAGGTATCAAGCACTGTGTTAACTGCCAATAAGGAATTAGAAAAGCAGGCTGGTACCTGCTCTCAAGGATCTCCTTTTTTGAGAGCTAGTATCTACATGGAGCTTATAGATTTATAAAGCATTTTACTTGTGATCCTCTTTTGAAAAGAAGACATATTTTAAGGTTTGTTTTTTTTGGTCACATTTTATAAGGCAGACAGAAGGGTTCCATGGTCCTCAAGGTGTAGCAGCCAAATAGCCTCTTCTTTAATGCCATTTCTATCAATAATACATTTGTTTTTGATGTTGAACTATTTGACATATCAAGTCAGAAAGATGGAGAGTGAGGAGTAGAACACAGGGAGAGATGAAGGAAGACAAATGAGTGAGAACTCTTCCTCAGTCTTTAGTTACTGTGCAAAATGGCATTATTGTCTGGCTCTGGTCCATTATCAGAGGGTATACCAAGTTATGGTTTTTGCCCATTCTTGGAGGCTTCAGGTCCTGGACTTGAAACCTAGTTCCATTACTTCATACAGTGTGATGAAGATAAATCACTGAACTTCCTCTTACCTGAATTTTTTTTCCTATTACAACAAGGGCAGAACTTCTTGAATTTTTTTGTCTTAGGATCACTTTGTACTCTTAAAAGTCATAGAGGATCCTGAACAGCTTTTGTTTATGTGCATTATGTCTATCAATATTTACCACATTAAAAAATTAAAACACCTTAGTATTATCACAAAAACATTTTTTACCTCTTCAATCTTTCAAAAGGGTCTTGGGAACCCTTAGGATCCCCAGATCATAGTTTAAGAATATTGAACATGGAGATTAGATAGATGTAACAAAAAAACTTCATTATAATAAAATACTTTACAATCAACACTACCCAAAAATATACACTTCCTTGGGAATTAATGGGTCACACATCATTGGAGGCCTGCAATCAAAGACCAGAGGATCACTTGTTGGGAGTTTTGAAGGGGATTCTTTTTGAGCTATGGGTAAGAAAATAAATCTACATTTCAGCTCTGATAGTCTGTAATTGTGGGATATCAACTTCCATTTTGTGCAGAGAGAAAAACAAAAGTGATTCCCTATTAAGTGATGAAGCATTCCAATTATTAGAGAGTTGGAAGGAATTTAGAGTTTATTTGGTTTAATCCTCTCATTTTGTAAGTAAGAAAAGTGAGGACCACAGAGAGAGAATGTGAATCATCAAGGGTTTCACAGCTAGTAATTAGTAGTAAATAGAATGTTCTAATCACAACTCTAAGCACAACTTGGAAGTAGACATGCCTTCAACAAACACCTAAACTCTAAACACTCTCTTTACTATTTGACTTCCATTTTGTCTGACAACAGTCACCAATAGTGAATGTTTCCATCCACTATTATCCAATGACAGGAAACCACATATTGGGGCACCTTTTTGCATTGTGACTCACATCCAAGACAGGACTACAAAACAACAAAATAAGTTCCAGTGAATGTTTGGTGAAATCAGTCTCATTCTTTATACTCGGTCTTCATGCTGTCTTAATCATTCACATCTAGTGCTTTTAAGATGTATTTTCTATCAGATTAGAATCTTAAAACTTAGTTGAGAAGCACCATAATACAACATAAAGGCTAAGTGAAGCTATGTGGTTTGAAAAGTTTGAACTTGACTTTGGGAAGAGAAATTTAATGTACATCTCTGACACTGGTTAGCTGTTTGATGAGGGTCATTCTTAGAGTGTATGAACTTGAGTTTTTTAATCTGTTAAATGAGATTGTTATGTGATATAAGATGGCATGTCCTTACCTCTGAATGCAATTTTAAACTTTCAAAGCTTAAAACTGCACTAAAACACTGGGATCAACTTATATATGTAAAAACAATATAATAAAAGGAATTTTTATCATTTCATTCACTCCTTCACTTCACCCCTCTCAACTTCTTCCCTTTAATATCTCTCAAGATCTATATGTCCTTTCTATTATCCTCTGGAATTCTCAGGCAATATGATATGTGTATATATATACATATATGCAGATATATGTATACATGATATATATGTATATATAAATATGTGTACATATATGTTATATAGATTACCATTCCATATATTGTAAATCTAAGACAGGGAGGGAGAGGGAGAGAGAGAGGAAGGGAGGGAGGGAGGGAGAAAGAGAGAGAGAGAAAGAGAGAGAGAGAGAGAGAGAGTGAGAGAGAGAGAAAAAATAGGAAGAGAGGGCATTTTTTTTAAATAATAGTTTTTCATTTTCAAAATACTTGCAAAGACAGTTTTCAACATTCACCCTTGGAATACTTTTAAGTATTCCAAAATGTTTTCCCTCTCTCCCCTTTTCTCCCTTCTTCTAGACAGCAAGTAATACAATATAGGTTAAACATGTGCAATTCTTCTAAACATATTTCCACATTTATCATGCTACACAAGAAAAATCAGATCCAAAAGGGGGGAAAGTAAATAACAATAAAAAGATGAAAATACTATGTTGTGATCCACACTTAGTCCCCACAATCCTCTCTTTAGGTGCAGATGACTCTTTCCATCACAAGTCTATTGGAATTGGCCTGAATCACTTCATTGGTGAAAAGAGCCACATTCACCAGAATTGATCATCCCATAATTTTCTTGTTGACATGTACAATGATATTTTGGTTCTTACTCACTTCACTAGAATCAGTTCATGTAAGTCTCTCCAGGCTTTTCTGAAATCATACTGCTGATCTTTTCTTATAGAACAACAATATTCCATAAGATTCATATACCATAACTTATTCATCCTTTCCCCAACTGATGGGTATCCACTCAGTTTCCAGTTCCTTACCGCTACAAAAAGGGTTGCTACAGACATGTTTGCACATCTGGGTCCTTTTCTCTTTTTTACAATCTCTTTGGGATATAGACCCAATAGACACTGCTGGGTCAAAGGGTATGCACAATTTGATAGCCCTTTAGGCATAGTTTCAAATTGCTCTTCAGAATGGCTGGATACATTTACAACTCCATCAAGAATGTATCATCAACAAGGTATTAGTGTCCCAGTTTTCCCACATTTATCTATCTTTTCCTGTCCTTTTAGGCAATTTGAGAGATGTAAAGTGGAACTTCAGAGTTGTTTTAATTTGCATTCCTCTGATCAATAGCGACTTAGAGCATTTTTTTCATGTGACTAGAAATGGCGTTAATTTCTTCATCTGAAAATTATCCATTTTGCATTTCATAATATTCCCTAGTTCTTCTTTGACCATAAATTCCTTCCTTCACAGACGTGAGACAGACTATGCCTTCTTCTCCTAATTTACTTAAGAGTATCACTCTTTATATCTAAATAATGAATTCATTTTAACCTTATCTTGTTACAGGTTATTAGGTGTTGGTCAATGCCTTGCTTCTGCTATACTATTTTCCAGTTTTTCTAACAATTTTTATAAAAAAGTTAGTTCTAGCCCAGAAGCTGGAATCTTTGGGTTTATCAAACACTAGATTACAATAGTCTTTGACTATTGTGTCTTGGAACCTAACCCAGTCAGTTTTCCTGATATTAAACTGGCCCTGAATTCTTGATATAAATCCCATTTGGTCATAGTGTATTATCCTGGTGATAACTTGCTATAATCTCTTTGATAATATTTTATTTAAGATTTTTGCATCAATATTTATTAGGGAAATTGGTCTAAAATTTTCTTTCTCTGTTTTGACCTTACCTAATTTAGGTAGCAGCATCATATCTGTGTCATAAAAGGAATTTGATAAGACTCCTTCTTCCCCTATTTTTCTAAATAGTCTGTAGTACTGGAATTAATTGTTCTTTAAATGTTTGGTAGAATTAATCTGTAAATTCATCTGGGTCCTGATTTTTTTTTATACTTTTCATAAAACCAACTTTTACTTTTGTTTATTAGTAAAACAGTTTTCTTACTTTCAGTTTCACTAATATCTCCTTTTATTTTCAGAATTTCAAATATGGTACTTAATTGGGGAGTTTTAATTTGTTCTTTTCTAGCTTTTTTAGTTGTATGTCCAATTCATTGATCTTCGCTTTTTCTATTTTATTCAAGTAAGCATCTAGAGATATAAATTTCCCCTAAGAACTGCTGTGGTTGTATCCCATACATTCTGGTATGTTGTCTCATTATTGTGATTTTCTTGGATGAAATTATCTATTGTTTCTATGATTTGTTGTTTCACCCACTCATTCCTTAGGATTAAATTATTTAATTTCCAATTAATTTTTGGTCTATTTTCCCCAGCCCTTTATTACATGTAATTTTCATTGCATTATGATCTGAAAAAGATGCATTTGTTATTTCTGCCTTTCTGCATTTGATTTTGAGGTTTTTATGCCCTAATAAATGGTTAATTTTTGTGAAGGTTCCATCTATCTAGAAGAAAAGTATATTCCTTTCTGTGCCCATTTAATTTTCTCCAAAGCTCTATCATACCTAACTTTTCTAAAATTCTATTTAGCTCCTTACCATAGAGGGTATTTATTAAGTATTTAGAATGTACTTGGTTCTGTGCTAAGGGCTAGAAATACAAATACAAGGGAAAAGATGGTTCTTCCTCTCAAGGAGCTTACATTCAAATGAGAAAAGGCAAAATATAAAGACGTTAGGCAAGAGAATGGGGGGAAAGGATGATCCATAGCTAGTAAGAAGGTGGAACAGTAACAAATGAATAGAGCCAAGCATGAAGAAGTGACTTAGTTGGAACTCTCTCATAGTTAATAAATTGCCTTTTATTTTGGGTCTTTTCCTCTCCTGGTCCTTTCATCTTGTGGAATTCACAGGGTAGACCTGGAGATCTTTTCCATTGCCAGTTGCGCCTACTCTCTTATGCTGCACCTCAGTGGTACTCAAGGGAAACCTAGACTATCCTCTAGTTCTCCATTACAAATTGCCTTCATTCCTTAGCAAGCTCTCTTTCTCTATGGACAATTTATCATTCAATTTAGATGTCAGTCCTTCTTTTCTCAGGAAGGTCAGTAGTTGGTTTATAGCCTTCCTCTCTACAACTGCTGTCCTTATACTAGGGGATGTCCCTTCAAATATCCCACCTTCTCAGTTCCTCAATCCATTCAGTTCTTATGACCTACTCCTCCATCCCTTAGCCATACACAGGGAGGATTACACATTAGTTCAGGTCCTCATCCACAAATGTTGCATTTCCATGATTAAGAATTCAGAAATTCCTTTATCCAATCCTACCATTCCATTTGTCCCCATGCTTTCCTCTGCCTAAAAGTAGGTGATCTCTAATTCCTCCATCCCTCAGGACTTTCAAGGGATTGTAGAGCTACTGTTAGAAGAACCCTCAAGGATACCACTCTTTACAGATGAAGAAACTGAGGATAGGTGACTTACTCAAGATTACAAAGGTAGTATCTGAGATGGG